>NW_028239169.1:0-219256 GCF_036417535.1 Chlamydotis macqueenii
TCTGGCACTTTCGTTGTAGGAGCAATCGTCCGACGTTTGTGATTTTTCGGGGTTTTATTTCAGTGGGCGCCCAGGTGCAGCTGGTGGTAAACGTTGAAGCCCTGTTGGTCAGGGAAAGCCCGGAGCCCCGATGTCTGTGGTGCTGTAGATGCACTGCCAATGGCCGGTGAGGAGCAGCAAGAGCTTGAGTTGCTGGCACTTTCGGTGTGGGAGCAATTGTCCGACGTTTGTGATATTTGGGGATTTTTTTTCCAGTGGGCGCCCAGGTGCAGCTGGTAGTAAACTTCTAAGCCCTGTTGGTCAGGGAAAGCCCGGAGCCCCGATGTCTGTGGTGATGTAGATGCGCTGCCAATGGCTGGTGAGGAGCAGCAAGAGCTTGACTGGCTGGCACTTTCGGTGTGGGAGCAATCGTCTGATGTTCGTGATATTTCGTTTATTTTTTTCAGCGGGCGCCCAGGTGCAGTTGATGGTAAATGTCGAAGCCGTGTTGGTCAGGGAAAGCCCGGAGCCCCGATGTCTGTGGTGCTGTAGATGCGCTGCCAATGGCCGGTGAGGAGCAGCAAGAGCTTGACTGGCTGGCACTTTTGGTGTGGGAGTAATCGTCCGACGTTCGTGATTATTCGTGGTTTTTTTTCAGTGGGAGCCCAGGTGCAGCTGGTGGTAAACGTCGAAGCCCTGTTGGTCAGGGAAAGCCCGGAGCCCCGATGTATGTGGTGCTGTAGATGCGCTGGGAATGGCCGGTGAGGAGCAGCAAGAGCTTGAGTTGCTGGCACTTTTGATGTGGGAGCAATCATCCGATGTTTTTGATTTTTCAGGGTTTTTTTTCAGTGGGCAACCAGGTGCAGCTGGTGGTAAATGTCGAAGCCCTGTTGGTCAGGGAAAGCCCGGAGCCCCGATGTCTGTGGTGCTGTAGATGCGCTGCCAATGGCTGGGGAGGAGCAGCAAGAGCTTGGCTGGCTGGCACTTTCGGTGTGGGAGCAATCGTCCGACGTTCGTGATTTTTCGGGGTTTTTTTTCAGTGGGCGCCCAGGTTCAGCTGGTGGTAAATGTTGAAGCCCTGTTGGTCAGAGAAAGCCCGGAGCCGCGATGTCTGTGGTGCTGTAGATGCGCTTGGAATGGCCGGTGAGGAGCAGCAAGAGCTTGAGTTGCTGGCACTTTCGGTGTGGGAGCAATCGTCTGATGTTCGTGGTATTTCTTTTATTTTTTTCAGTGGGCGCCCAGGTGCAGCTGATGGTAAATGTCGATGCCCTGTTGGTCAGGGAAAGCCCGGAGCCCCGATGTCTGTGGTGCTGTAGATGCGCTTGGAATGGCCGGTGAGGAGCAGCAAGAGCTTGAGTTGCTGGCACTTTCGGTGTGGGAGCAATCGTCCGACGTTCGTGATTTTTCGGGGTTTTTATTCAGGGGGCAACCAGGTGCAGCTGGTGGTAAATGTCGAAGCCCTGTTGGTCAGGGAAAGCCCGGAGCCCCGATGTCTGTGGTGCTGTAGATGCACTGCCAATGGCCAGTGAGTAGCAGCAAGAGCTTGACTGGCTGGCACTTTCGGTGTGGGAGCAATCGTCCGACGTTCGTGGTTTTTCGGGGTTTTACTTTCAGTGGGCGCCCAGGTGCAGCGGGTGGTAAACGTCGAAGCCCTGTTGGTCAGGGAAAGCCCGGAGCCCCGATGTCTGTGGTGCTGTGGATGTGCTGGCAATGGCCGGTGAGGAGCAGCAACAGCTTGTGTTGCTGGCACTTTCGGTGTGGGAGCAATCGTCCGACATTTGTGATTTTTGGGGATTTTTTTTCTGTCGGTGCCCAGGTGCAGCTGGTGCTAAACGTCGAAGCCCTGTTGGTCAGGGAAAGCCCAGAGCCCCGATGTCTGTGGTGTTGTAGATGCGCTGGGAATGGGCGGTGAGGAACACCAAGAGCTTGACTGGCTGGCACTTTCGGTGTGGGAGCAATCGTCCGACGTTTGTGATTTTTCGTTTATTTTTTTCAGTGGGCGCCCAGGTGCAGCTGGTGGTAAATGTCGAAGCCCTGTTGGTCAGGGAAAGCCCGGAGCCCCGATGTCTGTGGTGCTGTAGATGCGCTGGGAATGGCCGGTGAGGAGCAGCAAGAGCTTGACTGGCTGGCACTTTCGGTGTGGGAGCAATCGTGCGATGTTCGTGATTTTTCGTTTCTTTTTTTCAGTGGGCGCCCAGGTGCAGCTGGTGGTAAACGTTGAAGCCCTGTTGTTCAGGGAAAGCGCAGAACCCCGATGTCTGTGGTGCTGTAGATGCACTGCCAAAGTCCGGTGAGGAGCAGCAAGAGCTTGAGTTGCTGGCACTTTCGGTGTGGGAGCAATCGTCCGACGTTCGTGATTTTTCAGGGTTTTACTTTCAGTGGGCGCACAGGTGCAGCTGGTGGTAAATGTTGAAGCCCTGTTGGTCAGGGAAAGCCCAGAGCCCCGATGTCTGTGGTTCTGTAGATGCGCTGGGAATGGGCGGTGAGGAGCAGCAAGAGCTTGAGTTGCTGGCACTTTCGGTGTGGGAGCAATCGTCAGACGTTTGTGATTTTTGGGGATTTTTATTCACTGGGCGCCCAGGTTCAGCTGGTGGTAAACGTCGAAGCCCTGTTGGTCAGGGAAAGCCCGGAGCCCCGATGTCTGTGGTGCTGTAGATGTGCTGGGAATGGGCGGTGAGGAGCAGCAAGAGCTTGACTGGCTGGCACTTTTGGTGTGGGAGCAATCGTCCGATGTTCGTGATTTTTCGGGGTTCTTTTCAGTGGGAGCCCAGGTTCAGCGAGTGGTAAACGTCGAAGCCCTGTTGGTCAGGGAAAGCCCGGAGCCCCGATGTCTGTGGTGTTGTAGATGCGCTGGGAATGGGCGGTGAGGAGCAGCAAGACGTTGACAGGGTGGCATTTAAGGTGTGGCAGGAATCGTCCGACATTTGTGATTTTTGTGGTTTTTTTTTCAGGGTGCACCCATGTGCAGCTGGTGGTAAACGTCGAAGGCCTGTTGGTCAGGGAAAGCCCGGAGCCCCGATGTCTGTGGTGCTGTAGATGCGCTGCCAATGGCCGGTGAGGAGCAGCAAGAGCTTGAGTTGCTGGCACTTTCGGTGTGGGATCAATCGTCCGACGTTTTTGATTTTTCAGGGTTTTTTTTCAGTGGGTAACCAGGTGCAGCTGGTGGTAAACGTCGAAGCCCTGTTGGTCAGGGAAAGCCCGGAGCCGCGATGTCTGTGGTGCTGTAGATGCGCTGGGAATGGCCGGTGAGGAGCAGCAAGAGCTTGACTGGCTCGCACTTCTGCTGTGGGAGCAATCGTCCGATGTTCGTGATTTTTCTTTTATTTTTTTCAGCGGGCGCCCAGGTTCAGCTGGTGGTAAACGTCGAAGCCCTGTTGGTCAGGGAAAGCGCAGAACCCCGATGTCTGTGGTGCTGTAGATGCACTGCCAAAGTCCGGTGAGTAGCAGCAAGAGCTTGAGTTGCTGGCACTTTCGGTGTGGGAGGAATCGTCCGACGTTCGTGATTTTTCGGGGTTTTATTTCAGTGGGCGCCCAGGTGCAGCTGGTGGTAAACGTTGAAGCCCTGTTGGTCAGGGAAAGCTCGGAGCTCCGATATCTGTGGTGCTGTAGATGCGCTGCCAATGGCCGGTGAGGAGCAGCAAGAGCTTGACTGGCTGGCACTTTCGGTGTGGGAGCAATCGTCCGACGTTTTTGATTTTTCAGGGTTTTTTTTCAGTGGGCAATCAGGTGCAGCTGGTGGTAAACGTCGAAGCCCTGTTGGTCAGGGAAAGCCCGGAGCCCCGATGTCTGTGGTGCTGTAGATGCGCTGGGAATGGCCGGTGAGGAGCAGCAAGAGCTTGACTGGCTGGCACTTTGGGTGTGGGAGCAATCGTCCGACGTTCGTGATTTTTCGTTTATTTTTTTCAGTGGGCGCCCAGGTGCAGCTGGTGGTAAATGTCGAAGCCCTGTTGTTCAGGGAAAGCGTAGAACCCCGATGTCTGTGGTGCTGTAGATGCACTGCCAAAGTCCGGTGAGTAGCAGCAAGAGCTTGAGTTGCTGGCACTTTCGGTGTGGGAGGAATCATCCGACGTTCGTGATTTTTCGGGGTTTTATTTCAGTGGGCGCCCAGGTGCAGCTGGTGGTAAATGTCGAAGCCCTGTTGGTCAGGGAAAGCGTAGAGCCCCGATGTCTGTGGTGCTGTAGATGCGCTGGGAATGGCCGGTGAGGAGCAGCAAGAGCTTGACTGGCTGGCACTTTCGGTGTGGGAGCAATCGTCCGACGTTTGTGATTATTCGGGGTTTTTTTTCAGTGGGAGCCCAGGTGCAGCTGGTGGTAACAGTCAAAGCCCTGTTGGTCAGGGAAAGCCCGGAGCCCCGATGTCTGTGGCGCTGTAGATGCGCTGGGAATGGCTGGTGAGGAGCAGCAAGAGCTTGACTGGCTGGCACTTTCACTGTGGGAGCAATCGTCCCACGTTCGTGATTTTTCGGGGTTTTTTTTAAGTGGGAGCGCAGGTGCAGCTGGTGGTAAACGTCGAAGCCCTGTTGGTCAGGGAATGCCCGGAGCCCCGATGTCTGTGGTGCTGTAGATGCGCCTCCAATGGCCGGTGAGGAGCAGCGAGAGCTTGACTTGCTGGCACGTTCGGTGTGGGAGCAATCGACCGACGTTTTTGATTTTTCAGGGTTTTTTTTCAGTGGGCAACCAGGTGCAGCTGGTGGTAAATGTCGAAGGCCTGTTGGTCAGGGAAAGCCTAGATCCGCGATGTCTGTGGTGCTGTAGATGCCCTGCCAATGGCCAGTGAGGAGCAGCAAGAGCTTGACTGGCTGGCACTTTCGGTGTGGGAGCAATAGTCCGACGTTTGTGATTTTTCGGGGTTTTTTTCCGTGGGCGCACAGGTGCAGCTGGTGGTAAATGTCGAAGCCCTGTTGGTCAGGGAAATCTCGGAGCCCCGATGTCTGTGGTGCTGTAGATGGGCTGGCAATGGCTGGTGAGAAGCAGGAAGAGCTTGACAGGCTGGCACTTTTGGTGTGGGAGCAATCGTCTGATGGACGTGATATTTCGTTTATTTTTTCCAGTGGGCGCCCAGGTGCAGCTGATGGTAAATGTCGAAGCCCTGTTGGTCAGGGAAAGCCCGGAGCCCCGATGTCTGTGGTGCTTTAGATGGGCGGGCAATGGCCGGTAAGGAGCAGCAAGAGCTTGACTGGCTGGCACTTTCGGTGTGGGAGCAATCTTCTGATGTTCGTGATTCTTCGGGGTTTTACTTTCAGTGGGCGCCCAGGTGCAGCTGGTGGTAAACGTCGAAGCCCTGTTGGTCAGGGAAAGCCCAGAGCCCCGATGTCTGTGGTGCTGTAGATGCGCCTCTAATGGCTGGTGAGGAGCAGCAAGAGCTTGACTTGCTGACACTTTCGGTGTGGGAGCAATCGTCCGACGTTTGTGATTTTTGGGGATTTTTATTCACTGGGCGCCCAGGTTCAGCTGGTGGTAGACGTCGAAGCCCTGTTCGTCAGGGAAAGCCCGGAGCCCCGATGTCTGTGGTGCTGTAGATGCGCTGCCAATGGCCGGTGAGGAGCAGCAAGAGCTTGTGTTGCTGGCACTTTCGGTGTGGGAGCAATCGTCCGACGTTTGTGATTTTTTCGGGGTTCTTTTCAGTGGGAGCCCAGGTGCAGCGAGTGGTAAACGTCGAAGGCCTGTTGGTCAGGGAAAGCCCGGAGCCCCGATGTCTGTGGTGCTGTAGATGCGCTGCCAATGGCCGGTGAGGAGCAGCAAGAGCTTGACTGGCTGGCACTTTCGGTGTGGGAGCAATCGTCCGATGTTCGTGATTTTTCGTTTATTTTTTTCAGTGGGCGCCCAGGTGCAGCTGGTGGTAAATGTCGAAGCCCCGTTGGTCAGGGAAAGCGCAGAACCCCGATGTCTGTGGTGCTGTAGATGCGCTGGGAATGGCCGGTGAGGAGCAGCAAGAGCTTGTGTTGCTGGCACTTTCGGTGTGGGAGCAATCGTCCGACGTTTGTGATTTTTCGGGGTTTTTTTCAGTGGGCGCCCAGGTGCAGCTGGTGGTAAACGTCGAAGCCCTGTTGGTCACGGAAAGCCCGGAGCCCCGATGTCTGTGGTGCTGTAGATGCGCCTCCAATGGCTGGTGAGGAGCAGCAAGAGCTTGACTGGCTGGCACTTTCAGTGTGGGATCAGTCGTCCGACGTTTTTGATTTTTCAGGGTTTTTTTTCAGTGGGCAACCAGGTGCAGCTGGTGGTAAATGTCGAAGGCCTGTTGGTCAGGGAAAGCCCGGAGCCGCGATGTCTGTGGTGCTGTAGATGCGCTGCCAATGAACGGTGAGGAACAGCAAGAGCTTGACTGGCTGGCACTTTCGGTGTGGGAGCAATCGTCCGACGTTTTTGATTTTTCGGGGTTTTTTTTCAGTGGGCAACCAGGTGCAGCTGGTGGTAAACGTCGAAGCCCTGTTGGTCAGGGAAAGCCCGGAGCCCCGATGTCTGTGGTGCTGTAGATGCACTGCCAAAGTCCGGTGAGGAGCAGCAAGAGCTTGACTGGCTGGCACTTTCGGTGTGGGAGCAATCGTCCGACGTTTGTGATATTTGGGGATTTTTTTTCCAGTGGGCGCCCAGGTTCAGCTCGTAGTAAACTTCTAAGCCCTGTTGGTCAGGGAAAGCCCGGAGCCCCGATGTCTGTGGTGCTGTAGATGCGCTGGGAATGGCTGGTGAGGAGCAGCTAGAGCTTGACAGGCTGGCGTTTAAGGTGTGGCAGGAATCGTCCGACATTTGTGATTTTTCGGGTTTTTTTTTCAGGTGGCACCCAGGTGCAGCTGGTGGTAAACGTCGAAGCCCTGTTGGTCAGGGAAAGCCCGGAGCCGCGATGTCTGTGGTGCTGTAGATGCGCTGCCAATGGCCGGTGAGGAGCAACAAGAGCTTGACTGGCTGGCACTTTCAGTGTGGGAGCAATAGTCCGACGTTTGTGATTTTTCGGGGTTTTTTTCAGTGGGCGCCCAGGTGCAGCTGGTGGTAAACTTCGAAGCCCTGTTGGTCAGGGAACGCCCGGAGCCCCGATGTCTGTGGTGCTGTAGATGCGCTGGGAATGGCCGGTGAGGAGCAGCAAGAGCTTGACTGGCTGGCACTTTCGGTGTGGGAGCAATCGTCCGATGTTCATGATTTTTCGTTTATTTTTTTCAGTGGGCGCCCAGGTGCAGCTGATGGTAAATGTCGAAGCCCGGTTGGTCAGGGAAAGCCCAGAGCCCCGATGTCTGTGGTGCTGTAGATGCGCTGGGAATGGCTGGGGACGAGCAGCAAGAGCTTGACAGGCTGGCACTTTCGGTGTGGTAGGAATCGTCGGACGTTTGTGATTTTTTGGGTTTTTTTTTTTAGTGGGAGCCCAGGTTTAGCTAGTGGTAAACGTTGAAGCCCTGTTGGTCAGGGAAATCTCGGAGCCGCGATGTCTGTGGTGCTGTAGATGCGCTGCCAATGGCCAGTGAGGAGCAGCAAGAGCTTGACTGGCTGGCACTTTCGGTGTGGGAGCAATCGTCTGATGGACGTGATATTTCGTTTATTTTTTCCAGTGGGCGCCCAGGTGCAGCTGATGGTAAATGTCGAAGCCCTGTTGGTCAGGGAAAGCCCGGAGCCCCGATGTCTGTGGTGCTGTAGATGGGCTGGGAATGGCCGGTAAGGAGCAGCAAGAGCTTGACTGGCTGGCACTTTCGGTGTGGGAGCAATCGTCCGACGTTCGTGATTTTTCAGGGTTTTACTTTCAGTGGGCGCACAGGTGCAGCTGGTGGTAAATGTTGAAGCCCTGTTGGTCAGGGAAAGCCCAGAGCCCCGATGTCTGTGGTTCTGTAGATGCGCTGGGAATGGGCGGTGAGGAGCAGCAAGAGCTTGAGTTGCTGGCACTTTCGGTGTGGGAGCAATCGTCAGACGTTTGTGATTTTTGGGGATTTTTATTCACTGGGCGCCCAGGTTCAGCTGGTGGTAAACGTCGAAGCCCTGTTGGTCAGGGAAAGCCCGGAGCCCCGATGTCTGTGGTGCTGTAGATGTGCTGGGAATGGGCGGTGAGGAGCAGCAAGAGCTTGACTGGCTGGCACTTTTGGTGTGGGAGCAATCGTCCGATGTTCGTGATTTTTCGGGGTTCTTTTCAGTGGGAGCCCAGGTTCAGCGAGTGGTAAACGTCGAAGCCCTGTTGGTCAGGGAAAGCCCGGAGCCCCGATGTCTGTGGTGTTGTAGATGCGCTGGGAATGGGCGGTGAGGAGCAGCAAGACGTTGACAGGGTGGCATTTAAGGTGTGGCAGGAATCGTCCGACATTTGTGATTTTTGTGGTTTTTTTTTCAGGGTGCACCCATGTGCAGCTGGTGGTAAACGTCGAAGCCCTGTTGGTCAGGGAAAGCCCGGAGCCCCGATGTCTGTGGTGCTGTAGATGCGCTGCCAATGGCCGGTGAGGAGCAGCAAGAGCTTGAGTTGCTGGCACTTTCGGTGTGGGATCAATCGTCCGACGTTTTTGATTTTTCAGGGTTTTTTTTCAGTGGGTAACCAGGTGCAGCTGGTGGTAAACGTCGAAGCCCTGTTGGTCAGGGAAAGCCCGGAGCCGCGATGTCTGTGGTGCTGTAGATGCGCTGGGAATGGCCGGTGAGGAGCAGCAAGAGCTTGACTGGCTCGCACTTCTGCTGTGGGAGCAATCGTCCGATGTTCGTGATTTTTCTTTTATTTTTTTCAGCGGGCGCCCAGGTTCAGCTGGTGGTAAACGTCGAAGCCCTGTTGGTCAGGGAAAGCGCAGAACCCCGATGTCTGTGGTGCTGTAGATGCACTGCCAAAGTCCGGTGAGTAGCAGCAAGAGCTTGAGTTGCTGGCACTTTCGGTGTGGGAGGAATCGTCCGACGTTCGTGATTTTTCGGGGTTTTATTTCAGTGGGCGCCCAGGTGCAGCTGGTGGTAAACGTTGAAGCCCTGTTGGTCAGGGAAAGCTCGGAGCTCCGATATCTGTGGTGCTGTAGATGCGCTGCCAATGGCCGGTGAGGAGCAGCAAGAGCTTGACTGGCTGGCACTTTCGGTGTGGGAGCAATCGTCCGACGTTTTTGATTTTTCAGGGTTTTTTTTCAGTGGGCAATCAGGTGCAGCTGGTGGTAAACGTCGAAGCCCTGTTGGTCAGGGAAAGCCCGGAGCCGCGGTCTGTGGTGCTGTAGATGCGCTGGGAATGGCCGGTGAGGAGCAGCAAGAGCTTGACTGGCTGGCACTTCTGCTGTGGGAGCAATCGTCCGATGTTCGTGATTTTTCTTTTATTTTTTTCAGCGGGCGCCCAGGTTCAGCTGGTGGTAAACGTCGAAGCCCTGTTGGTCAGGGAAAGCGCAGAACCCCGATGTCTGTGGTGCTGTAGATGCGCTGCCAATGGCCGGGGAGGAGCAGCAAGAGCTTGAGTTGCTGGCACTTTCGGTGTGGGAGGAATCGTCCGACGTTTGTTATTCTTCGGGGTTTTTTTTCAGTGGGTAACCAGGTGCAGCTGGTGGTAAACGTCGAAGCCCTGTTCGTCAGGGAAAGTCCAGAGCCCTGATGTCTGTGGTGCTGCAGATACGCTGGGAATGGCCGGTGAGTAGCAGCAAGAGCTTGACAGGCTGGCATTTAAGGTGTGGCAGGAATCGTCCGACATTTGTGATTTTTGGGGTTTTTTTTCAGTGGGAACCAGGTGCAGCTGGTGGTAAATGTCGAAGCCCTGTTGGTCAGGGAAAGCCCGGAGCCGCGATGTCTGTGGTGCTGTAGATGCGCTTGGAATGGCTGGTGAGGAGCAGCAAGAGCTTGACTGGCTGGCACTTTCGGTGTGGGAGCAATCGTGCGATGTTCGTGATTTTTCGTTTCTTTTTTTCAGTGGGCGCCCAGGTGCAGCTGGTGGTAAACGTTGAAGCCCTGTTGTTCAGGGAAAGCGCAGAACCCCGATGTCTGTGGTGCTGTAGATGCACTGCCAAAGTCCGGTGAGTAGCAGCAAGAGCTTGAGTTGCTGGCACTTTCAGTGTGGGAGCAATCGTCCGACGTTCGTGATTTTTCGGGGTTTTATTTCAGTGGGCGCCCAGGTGCAGCTGGTGGTAAACGTCGAAGCCCTGTTGGTCAGGGAAAGCCCGGAGCCCCGATGTCTGTGGTGCTGTAGATGCGCTGGGAATGGCCGGTGAGGAGCAGCAAGAGCTTGACTGGCTGGCACTTTGGGTGTGGGAGCAATCGTCCGACGTTCGTGATTTTTCGTTTATTTTTTTCAGTGGGCGCCCAGGTGCAGCTGGTGGTAAATGTCGAAGCCCTGTTGTTCAGGGAAAGCGTAGAACCCCGATGTCTGTGGTGCTGTAGATGCACTGCCAAAGTCCGGTGAGTAGCAGCAAGAGCTTGAGTTGCTGGCACTTTCGGTGTGGGAGGAATCATCCGACGTTCGTGATTTTTCGGGGTTTTATTTCAGTGGGCGCCCAGGTGCAGCTGGTGGTAAATGTCGAAGCCCTGTTGGTCAGGGAAAGCGTAGAGCCCCGATGTCTGTGGTGCTGTAGATGCGCTGGGAATGGCCGGTGAGGAGCAGCAAGAGCTTGACTGGCTGGCACTTTCGGTGTGGGAGCAATCGTCCGACGTTTGTGATTATTCGGGGTTTTTTTTCAGTGGGAGCCCAGGTGCAGCTGGTGGTAACAGTCAAAGCCCTGTTGGTCAGGGAAAGCCCGGAGCCGCGATGTCTGTGGCGCTGTAGATGCGCTGGGAATGGCTGGTGAGGAGCAGCAAGAGCTTGACTGGCTGGCACTTTCACTGTGGGAGCAATCGTCCCACGTTCGTGATTTTTCGGGGTTTTTTTTAAGTGGGAGCGCAGGTGCAGCTGGTGGTAAACGTCGAAGCCCTGTTGGTCAGGGAATGCCCGGAGCCCCGATGTCTGTGGTGCTGTAGATGCGCCTCCAATGGCCGGTGAGGAGCAGCGAGAGCTTGACTTGCTGGCACGTTCGGTGTGGGAGCAATCGACCGACGTTTTTGATTTTTCGGGGTTTTTTTTCAGTGGGCAACCAGGTGCAGCTGGTGGTAAATGTCGAAGGCCTGTTGGTCAGGGAAAGCCTAGATCCGCGATGTCTGTGGTGCTGTAGATGCCCTGCCAATGGCCAGTGAGGAGCAGCAAGAGCTTGACTGGCTGGCACTTTCGGTGTGGGAGCAATAGTCCGACGTTTGTGATTTTTCGGGGTTTTTTTCCGTGGGCGCCCAGGTGCAGCTGGTGGTAAATGTCGAAGCCCTGTTGGTCAGGGAAATCTCGGAGCCCCGATGTCTGTGGTGCTGTAGATGGGCTGGCAATGGCTGGTGAGAAGCAGGAAGAGCTTGACAGGCTGGCACTTTTGGTGTGGGAGCAATCGTCTGATGGACGTGATATTTCGTTTATTTTTTCCAGTGGGCGCCCAGGTGCAGCTGATGGTAAATGTCGAAGCCCTGTTGGTCAGGGAAAGCCCGGAGCCCCGATGTCTGTGGTGCTTTAGATGGGCGGGCAATGGCCGGTAAGGAGCAGCAAGAGCTTGACTGGCTGGCACTTTCGGTGTGGGAGCAATCTTCTGATGTTCGTGATTCTTCGGGGTTTTACTTTCAGTGGGCGCCCAGGTGCAGCTGGTGGTAAACGTCGAAGCCCTGTTGGTCAGGGAAAGCCCAGAGCCCCGATGTCTGTGGTGCTGTAGATGCGCCTCTAATGGCTGGTGAGGAGCAGCAAGAGCTTGACTTGCTGACACTTTCGGTGTGGGAGCAATCGTCCGACGTTTGTGATTTTTGGGGATTTTTATTCACTGGGCGCCCAGGTTCAGCTGGTGGTAGACGTCGAAGCCCTGTTCGTCAGGGAAAGCCCGGAGCCCCGATGTCTGTGGTGCTGTAGATGCGCTGCCAATGGCCGGTGAGGAGCAGCAAGAGCTTGTGTTGCTGGCACTTTCGGTGTGGGAGCAATCGTCCGACGTTTGTGATTTTTTCGGGGTTCTTTTCAGTGGGAGCCCAGGTGCAGCGAGTGGTAAACGTCGAAGGCCTGTTGGTCAGGGAAAGCCCGGAGCCCCGATGTCTGTGGTGCTGTAGATGCGCTGCCAATGGCCGGTGAGGAGCAGCAAGAGCTTGACTGGCTGGCACTTTCGGTGTGGGAGCAATCGTCCGATGTTCGTGATTTTTCGTTTATTTTTTTCAGTGGGCGCCCAGGTGCAGCTGGTGGTAAATGTCGAAGCCCCGTTGGTCAGGGAAAGCGCAGAACCCCGATGTCTGTGGTGCTGTAGATGCGCTGGGAATGGCCGGTGAGGAGCAGCAAGAGCTTGTGTTGCTGGCACTTTCGGTGTGGGAGCAATCGTCCGACGTTTGTGATTTTTCGGGGTTTTTTTCAGTGGGCGCCCAGGTGCAGCTGGTGGTAAACGTCGAAGCCCTGTTGGTCACGGAAAGCCCGGAGCCCCGATGTCTGTGGTGCTGTAGATGCGCCTCCAATGGCTGGTGAGGAGCAGCAAGAGCTTGACTGGCTGGCACTTTCAGTGTGGGATCAGTCGTCCGACGTTTTTGATTTTTCAGGGTTTTTTTTCAGTGGGCAACCAGGTGCAGCTGGTGGTAAATGTCGAAGGCCTGTTGGTCAGGGAAAGCCCGGAGCCGCGATGTCTGTGGTGCTGTAGATGCGCTGCCAATGAACGGTGAGGAACAGCAAGAGCTTGACTGGCTGGCACTTTCGGTGTGGGAGCAATCGTCCGACGTTTTTGATTTTTCGGGGTTTTTTTTCAGTGGGCAACCAGGTGCAGCTGGTGGTAAACGTCGAAGCCCTGTTGGTCAGGGAAAGCCCGGAGCCCCGATGTCTGTGGTGCTGTAGATGCACTGCCAAAGTCCGGTGAGGAGCAGCAAGAGCTTGACTGGCTGGCACTTTCGGTGTGGGAGCAATCGTCCGACGTTTGTGATATTTGGGGATTTTTTTTCCAGTGGGCGCCCAGGTTCAGCTCGTAGTAAACTTCTAAGCCCTGTTGGTCAGGGAAAGCCCGGAGCCCCGATGTCTGTGGTGCTGTAGATGCGCTGGGAATGGCTGGTGAGGAGCAGCTAGAGCTTGACAGGCTGGCGTTTAAGGTGTGGCAGGAATCGTCCGACATTTGTGATTTTTCGGGTTTTTTTTTCAGGTGGCACCCAGGTGCAGCTGGTGGTAAACGTCGAAGCCCTGTTGGTCAGGGAAAGCCCGGAGCCGCGATGTCTGTGGTGCTGTAGATGCGCTGCCAATGGCCGGTGAGGAGCAACAAGAGCTTGACTGGCTGGCACTTTCAGTGTGGGAGCAATAGTCCGACGTTTGTGATTTTTCGGGGTTTTTTTCAGTGGGCGCCCAGGTGCAGCTGATGGTAAATGTCGAAGCCCGGTTGGTCAGGGAAAGCCCAGAGCCCCGATGTCTGTGGTGCTGTAGATGCGCTGGGAATGGCTGGGGACGAGCAGCAAGAGCTTGACAGGCTGGCACTTTCGGTGTGGTAGGAATCGTCGGACGTTTGTGATTTTTTGGGTTTTTTTTTTTAGTGGGAGCCCAGGTTTAGCTAGTGGTAAACGTTGAAGCCCTGTTGGTCAGGGAAATCTCGGAGCCGCGATGTCTGTGGTGCTGTAGATGCGCTGCCAATGGCCAGTGAGGAGCAGCAAGAGCTTGACTGGCTGGCACTTTCGGTGTGGGAGCAATCGTCTGATGGACGTGATATTTCGTTTATTTTTTCCAGTGGGCGCCCAGGTGCAGCTGATGGTAAATGTCGAAGCCCTGTTGGTCAGGGAAAGCCCGGAGCCCCGATGTCTGTGGTGCTGTAGATGGGCTGGGAATGGCCGGTAAGGAGCAGCAAGAGCTTGACTGGCTGGCACTTTCGGTGTGGGAGCAATCTTCTGATGTTCGTGATTCTTCGGGGTTTTACTTTCAGTGGGCGCCCAGGTGCAGCTGGTGGTAAACGTCGAAGCCCTGTTTGTCAGGGAAAGCCCAGAGCCCCGATGTCTGTGGTGCTGTAGATGCGCCTCTAATGGCTGGTGAGGAGCAGCAAGAGCTTGACAGGCTGGCACTTTCGGTGTGGGAGCAATCGTCCGACGTTTGTGATTTTTTGGGATTTTTATTCACTGGGCGCCCAGGTTCAGCTGGTGGTAAACGTCGAAGCCCTGTTCGTCAGGGAAAGCCCGGAGCCCCGATGTCTGTGGTGCTGTAGATGCGCTGGGAATGGCCGGTGAGGAGCAGCAAGAGCTTGACAGGCTGGCACTTTCGGTGTGGGAGCAATCGTCCGACGTTTTTGATTTTTCAGGGTTTTTTTTCAGTGGGTAACCAGGTGCAGCTGGTGGTAAACGTCGAAGCCCTCTTCGTCAGGGAAAGTCCAGAGCCCTGATGTCTGTGGTGCTGTAGATGCGCTGGGAATGGCCGGTGAGTAGAAGCAAGAGCTTGACAGGCTGGCATTTAAGGTGTGGCAGGAATCGTCCGACATTTGTGATTTTTGGGGTTTTTTTTTCAGTGGGCGCCCAGGTGCAGCTGGTGGTAAACGTTGAAGCCCTGTTGGTCAGGGAAAGCCCGGAGCCCCGATGTCTGTGGTGCTGTAGATGCGCTGCCAATGGCCGGTGAGGAGCAGCAAGAGCTTGAGTTGCTGGCACTTTTGGTGTGGGAGCAATCGTCCGACGTTTGTGATATTTGGGGATTTTTTTTCCAGTCGGCGCCCAAGTTCAGCTGGTAGTAAACTTCTAAGCCCTGTTGGTCAGGGAAAGCCCGGAGCCCCGATGTCTGTGGTGCTGTAGATGCGCTGCCAATGGCTGGTGAGGAGCAGCTAGAGCTTGACAGGCTGGCACTTTCGGTGTTGGAGCAATCGTCCGACGTTCGTGATTTTTCGGGGTTTTTTTTCAGTGGGCGCCCAGGTTCAGCTGGTGGTAAACGTCGAAGCCCTGTTGGTCAGGGAAAGCCCAGAGCCCCGATGTCTGTGGTGCTGTAGATGCGCTGGGAATGGCCGGTGAGGAGCAGCAAGAGCTTGTGTTGCTGGCACTTTGGGTGTGGGAGCAATCGTCCGATGTTCGTGATTTTTCGGGGTTTTACTTTCAGTGGGCGCCCATTTTCAGCTGGTGGTAAACGTCGAAGCCCTGTTGGTCACGGAAAGCCCGGAGCCCCGATATCTGTGGTGCTGTAGATGAGCTGCCAATGGCCGGTGAGGAGCAGCAAGAGCTTGACTGTCTGGCACTTTCGGTGTGGGAGCAATCGTCCGATGTTCGTGATTTTTCGTTTATTTTTTTCAGTGGGTGCCCAGGTGCAGCTGGTGGTAAACGTTGAAGCCCTGTTGTTCAGGGAAAGCGCAGAACCCCGATGTCTGTGGTGCTGTAGATGCACTGCCAAAGTCCGGTGAGTAGCAGCAAGAGCTTGAGTTGCTGGCACTTTCGGTGTGGGAGGAATCGTCCGACTTTCGTGATTTTTCGGGGTTTTATTTCAGTGGGCGCCCAGGTGCAGCTGGTGGTAAATGTCGAAGCCCTGTTGGTCAGGGAAAGCCCGGAGCCCCGATGTCTGTGGTGCTGTAGATGCGCCTCCAATGGCCGGTGAGGAGCAGCAAGAGCTTGACAGGATGGCATTTAAGGTGTGGCAGGAATCGTCCGACATTTGTGATTTTTGGGGTTTTTTTTTCAGGGGGCACCCAGGAGCAGCTGGTGGTAAATGTCGAAGCCCTGTTGGTCAGGGAAAGCCCGGAGCCCCGATGTCTGTGGTGCTGTAGATGCGCTGGGAATGGCCGGTGAGGAGCAGCAAGAGCTTGACTGTCTGGCACTTTCGGTGTGGGAGCAATCGTCCGACGTTCGTGATTTTTTGGGGTTTTTTTTCAGGGGGTAACCAGGTGCAGCTGGTGGTAAATGTCGAAGCCCTGTTGGTCAGGGAAATCTCGGAGCCGCGATGTCTGTGGTGCTGTAGATGCGCTGCCAATGGCCGGTGAGGAGCAGCAAGAGCTTGACTGGCTGGCACTTTCGGTGTGGGAGCAATCGTCCGACGTTTTTGATTTTTCAGGGTTTTTTTTCAGTGGGTGCTTAGGTGCAGCTGGTGGTAAATGTCGAAGCCCTGTTGGTCAGGGGAAGCCCGGAGCCCTGATGTCTGTGGTGCTGTAGATGCGCTGGGAATGGGCGGTGAGGAGCAGCAAGTGCTTGACAGGCTGGCGTTTAAGGTGTGGCAGAAATCGTCCGACATTTGTGATTTTTGGGGTTTTTTTTTCAGGGGGCACGGAGGTGCAGCTGGTGGTAAATGTCGAAGCCCGGTTGGTCAGGGAAAGCCCGGAGCCGCGATGTCTGTGGTGATGTAGATGCGCTGGGAATGGCCGGTGAGGAGCAGCAAGAGCTTGACAGGCTGGCACTTTCAATGAGGGAGCTGTCGTCCAATGTTCGTGATTTTTCGTTAATTTTTTTCAGTGGGCGACCAGGTGCAGCTGGTGGTAATCGTCGAAGCCCTGTTGGTCAGGGAAAGCCCAGAGCCCCGATGTCTGTGGTGCTGTAGATGCGCCTCCAATTGCTGGTGAGGAGCAGCAAAAGCTTGACAGGATGGCACTTTCGGTGTGGGAGCAATCTTCTGACGTTCGTGATTTTTCGGGGTTTTTTTTCAGTGGGAGTCCAGGTGCAGCTCGTGGTAAACGTCGAAGCCCTGTTGGTCAGGGAAAGCCTGGAGCCCCGATGTCTGTGGTGCTGTAGATGCGCTGCCAATGGCCGGTGAGGAGCAGCAAGAGCTTGACTGGGTGGCACTTTCAATGTGGGAACAATCGTCCGACGTTCGTGATTTTTCGGGTTTTTTTTCCAGTGGGCGCCCAGGTTCAGCTGGTGGTAAACGTCGAAGCCCTGTTGGTCAGGGAAAGCCCGGAGCCCCGATGTCTGTGGTGCTGTAGATGCGCTGGGAATGGCCGGTGAGGAGCAGCAAGAGCTTGACTGGCTGGCACTTTCGGTGTGGGAGCAATCGTCCGACGTTTTTGATTTTTCAGGGTTTTTTTTCAGTGGGTAACCAGGTGCAGCTGGTGGTAAATGTCGAAGCCCGGTTGGTCAGGGAAAGCCCGGAGCCCCGATGTCTGTGGTGCTGTAGATGCGCTGGGAATGGCTGGTTAGGAGCAGCCTTAGCTTGACAGGCTGGCACTTTCGGTGTGGGAGCAATCGTCCGACGTTCGTGATTTTTCGGGGTTCTTTTCAGTGGGCGCCCAGGTTCAGCTGGTGGTAAACGTCGAAGCCCTGTTGGTCAGGGAAAGCGCAGAACCCCGATGTCTGTGGTGCTGTAGATGCACTGCCAAAGTCTGGTGAGTAGCAGCAAGAGCTTGAGTTGCTGGCACTTTCGTTGTAGGAGCAATCGTCCGACGTTCGTGATTTTTCGGGGTTTTTTTTCAGTGGGTAACCAGGTGCAGCTGGTGGTAAATGTCGAAGCCCGGTTGGTCAGGGAAAGCCCGGAGCCCCGATGTCTGTGGTGCTGTAGATGCGCTGGGAATGGCTGGTGAGGAGCAGCCTTAGCTTGACAGGCTGGCACTTTCGGTGTGGGAGCAATCGTCCAACGTTCGTGATTTTTCGGGGTTCTTTTCAGGGGGCACCCAGCTGCAGCGAGTGGTAAATGTCGAAGCCCTGTTGGTCAGGGAACGCCCGGAGCCCCGAGGTCTGTGGTGCTGTAGATGCGCTGGGAATGGCCGGTGAGGAGCAGCAAGAGCTTGACTGGCTGGCACTTTCGGTGTGGGAGCAATCGTCCGATGTTCATGATTTTTCGTTTATTTATTTCAGTGGGCGCCCAGGTGCAGCTGGTGGTAAATGTCGAAGCCCTGTTGGTCAGGGAAAGGCCGGAGCCCCGATGTCTGTGGTGCTGTAGATGCGCTGCCAATGGCCGGTGAGGAGCAGCAAGAGGCTGACATGCTGGCACTTTCGGTTGTGGGTGCAATCGTCCGACGTTCGTGATTTTTGGGGTTTTATTTCAGTGGGTGCCCAGGTGCAGCTGGTGGTAAACGTTGAAGCCCTGTTGGTCAGGGAAAGCTCGGAGCCCCGATGTCTGTGGTGCTGTAGATGCCCTGCCAATGGGCGGTGAGTAGCAGCAAGAGCTTGAGTTGCTGGCACTTTCGGTGTGGGTGCAATCGTCCGATGTTCGTGATTTTTCGTTTATTTTTTTCAGTGGGCGCCCAGGTTCAGCTGGTGGTAAACGTCGAAGCCCTGTTGGTCAGGGAAAGCGCAGAGCCCCGATGTCTGTGGTGCTGTAGATGCGCTGCCAATGGCCGGTGAGGAGCAGCAAGAGCTTGACTGGGTGGCACTTTCAATGTGGGAACAATCGTCCGACGTTCGTGATTTTTCGGGTTTTTTTTCCAGTGGGCGCCCAGGTTCAGCTGGTGGTAAACGTCGAAGCCCTGTTGGTCAGGGAAAGCCCGGAGCCCCGATGTCTGTGGTGCTGTAGATGCGCTGGGAATGGCCGGTGAGGAGCAGCAAGAGCTTGACTGGCTGGCACTTTCGGTGTGGGAGCAATCGTCCGACGTTTTTGATTTTTCAGGGTTTTTTTTCAGTGGGTAACCAGGTGCAGCTGGTGGTAAATGTCGAAGCCCTGTTGGTCAGGGAAAGCCCCGATGTCTGTGGTGCTGTAGATGCGCTGGGAATGGCCGGTGAGGAGCAGCAAGAGCTTGACTGGCCGGCACTTTCGGTGTGGGAGGAATCGTGCGATGTTCGTGATTTTTGGGGTTTTTTTTTCAGGGGGCACCCAGGTGCAGCTGGTGGTAAATGTCGAAGCCCGGTTGGTCAGGGAAAGCCCGGAGCCCCGATGTCTGTGGTGCTGTAGATGCGCTGGGAATGGCCGGTGAGGAGCAGCAAGAGCTTGACTGGCTGGCACTTTCGGTGTGGGAGCAATCGTCCGACGTTCGTGATTTTTCGGGGTTCTTTTCAGTGGGCGCCCAGGTGCAGCTGGTGGTAAATGTCGAAGCCCCGTTGGTTAGGGAAAGCGCAGAACCCCGATGTCTGTGGTGCTGTAGATGCACTGCCAATGGCCGGTGAGGAGCAGCAAGAGGTTGACTGTCTCGCACTTTTGGTGTGGGAGCAATAGTCCGATGTTTGTGATTATTCGGGGTTTTTTTTCAGTGGGAGCCCAGGTGCAGCTGGTGGTAAATGTCGAAGCCCTGTTGGTCAGGGAAAGCCCGGAGCCCCGATGTCTGTGGTGCTGTAGATGCGCTGGGAATGGGCGGTGAGGAGCAGCAAGAGCTTGACTGGCTGGCACTTTTGGTGTGGGAGCAATCGTCCGATGTTCGTGATTTTTCTTTTATTTTTTTCAGCGGGCGCCCAGGTTCAGCTGGTGGTAAACGTCGAAGCCCTGTTGGTCAGGGAAAGCCCGGAGCCCCGATGTCTGTGGTGCTGTAGATGCGCTGCCAATGGCCGGTGAGGAGCAGCAAGAGGTTGACTGTCTCGCACTTTTGGTGTGGGAGCAATAGTCCGATGTTTGTGATTATTCGGGGTTTTTTTTCAGTGGGAGCCCAGGTGCAGCTGGTGGTAAATGTCGAAGCCCTGTTGGTCAGGGAAAGCCCGGAGCCCCGATGTCTGTGGTGCTGTAGATGCGCTGGGAATGGGCGGTGAGGAGCAGCAAGAGCTTGACTGGCTGGCACTTTTGGTGTGGGAGCAATCGTCCGATGTTCGTGATTTTTCTTTTATTTTTTTCAGCGGGCGCCCAGGTTCAGCTGGTGGTAAACGTCGAAGCCCTGTTGGTCAGGGAAAGCCCGGAGCCCCGATGTCTGTGGTGCTGTAGATGCGCTGGGAATGGCCGGTGAGGAGCAGCAAGAGCTTGACAGGCTGGCATTTAAGGTGTGGCAGGAATCGTCCGACGTTCGTGATTTTTGGGGTTTTTTTTTCAGGGGGCACCCAGGTGCAGCTGGTGGTAAATGTCGAAGCCCGGTTGGTCAGGGAAAGCCCGGAGCCCCGATGTCTGTGGTGCTGTAGATGCGCTGGGAATGGCTGGTGAGGAGCAGCAAGAGCTTGACCGGCTGGCACTTTCGGTGTGGGAGCAATCGTCCGACGTTCGTGATTTTTCGGGGTTCTTTTCAGTGGGAGCCCAGCTGCAGCGAGTGGTAAACGTCGAAGCCCTGTTGGTCAGGGAAAGCGCAGAACCCCAATGTCTGTGGTGCTGTAGATGCACTGCCAAAGTCTGGTGAGTAGCAGCAAGAGCTTGAGTTGCTGGCACTTTCGTTGTGGGAGCAAACGTCCGACGTTCGTGATTTTTCGGAGTTTTATTTCAGTGGGCGCCTAGGTGCAGCTGGTGGTAAATGTCG
Organism: Chlamydotis macqueenii; assembly: GCF_036417535.1. Taxonomy (NCBI): domain Eukaryota; kingdom Metazoa; phylum Chordata; class Aves; order Otidiformes; family Otididae; genus Chlamydotis; species Chlamydotis macqueenii. The sequence continues at coordinate 20,142 of NW_028239169.1, forward strand.
AAGCCCTGTTGGTCAGGGAAAGCCCGGAGCCCCGATGTCTGTGGTGCTGTAGATGCGCTGCCAATGGCCGGTGAGGAGCAGCAAGAGGCTGACATGCTGGCATTTTCGGTGTGGGTGCAATCGTCCGACGTTCGTGATTTTTGGGGTTTTATTTCAGTGGGTGCCCAGGTTCAGCTGGTGGTAAACGTCGAAGCCCTGTTGGTCAGGGAAAGCCCAGAGCCCTGATGTCTGTGGTGCTGTAGATGCGCTGGGAATGGCCGGTGAGGAGCAGCAGGAGCTTGAGATGCTGGCACTTTCGGTGTGGGAGCAATCGTCCGACGTTCGTGATTCTTCGGGGTTTTACTTTCAGTGGGCGCCCAGGTTCAGCTGGTGGTAAACGTCGAAGCCCTGTTGGTCAGGGAAAGCCCGGAGCCCCGATGTCTGTGGTGCTGTAGATGCGCTGCCAATGGCCGGTGAGGAGCAGCAAGAGGTTGACTGTCTCGCACTTTTGGTGTGGGAGCAATGGTCCGATGTTTGTGATTATTCGGGGTTTTTTTTCAGTGGGAGCCCAGGTGCAGCTGGTGGTAAATGTCGAAGCCCTGTTGGTCAGGGAAAGCCCGGAGCCCCGATGTCTGTGGTGCTGTAGATGCACTGCCAAAGTCCGGTGAGGAGCAGCAAGAGCTTGACTGGCTGGCACTTTCGGTGTGGGAGCAATCGTCCGACGTTCGTGATTTTTGGGGGTTTTATTTCAGTGGGCGCCCAGGTTCAGCTGGTGGTAAACGTCGAAGCCCAGTTGGTCAGGGAAAGCCCGGAGCCCCGATGTCTGTGGTGCTGTAGATGCGCTGGGAATGGGCGGTGAGGAGCAGCAAGAGCTTGACTGGCTGGCACTTTTGGTGTGGGAGCAATCGTCCGATGTTCGTGATTTTTCTTTTATTTTTTTCAGCGGGCGCCCAGGTTCAGCTGGTGGTAAACGTCGAAGCCCTGTTGGTCAGGGAAAGCCCGGAGCCCCGATGTCTGTGGTGCTGTAGATGCGCTGGGAATGGCCGGTGAGGAGCAGCAAGAGCTTGACTGGCTGGCATTTAAGGTGTGGCAGGAATCGTCCGACGTTCGTGATTTTTGGGGTTTTTTTTTCAGGGGGCACCCAGGTGCAGCTGGTGGTAAATGTCGAAGCCCGGTTGGTCAGGGAAAGCCCGGAGCCCCGATGTCTGTGGTGCTGTAGATGCGCTGGGAACGGCTGGTGAGGAGCAGCAAGAGCTTGACCGGCTGGCACTTTCGGTGTGGGAGCAATCGTCCGACGTTCGTGATTTTTCGGGGTTTTACTTTCAGTGGGCGCCCAGGTGCAGCTGGTGGTAAATGTCGAAGCCCTGTTCATCAGGGAAAGCCCAGAGCCCCGATGTCTGTGGTGCTGTAGATGCGCTGCCAATGGCTGGTGAGGAGCAGCAAGAGCTTGACTTGCTGGCACTTTGGGTGTGGGAGCAATCGTCCGACGTTCATGATTTTTCGGGGTTTTACTTTCAGTGGGCGCCCAGGTGCAGCTGTTGGTAAACATCGAAGCCCTGTTGGTCAGGGAAAGCCCGGAGCCCCGATGTCTGTGGTGCTGTAGATGCGCTGGGAATGGCTGGTGAGGAGCAGGTAGAGCTTGACTGGCTGGCACTTTCGTTGTGGGAGCAATCGTCCGATGTTCGTGATTTTTCGGGGTTTTACTTTAAGTGGGCACACAGGTGCAGCTGGTGGTAAACGTCGAAGCCCGGTTGGTCAGGGAAACCCCGGAGCCCCGATGTCTGTGGTGCTGTAGATTCGCTGCCAATGGCCGGTGAGGAGCAGCAAGAGCTTGTGTTGCTGGCACTTTCGGTGTGGGATCAATCGTCCGACGTTTTTGATTTTTCGGGGTTTTTTTTAGTGGGTAACCAGGTGCAGCTGGTGGTAAATGTCGAAGCCCTGTTGGTCAGGGAAAGCCCGGAGCCCCGATGTCTGTGGTGCTGTAGATGCGCTGGGAATGGGCGGTGAGTAGCAGCAAGAGCTTGACAGGCTGGCACTTTCGGTGTGGGAGGAATTGTCCGACATTTCTGATTTTTGGGGTTTTTTTTTTCAGGGGGAACCCACGTGCAGCTGGTGGTAAATGTCGAAGCCCGGTTCGTTAGGGAAAGCCTGGAGCCCCGATGTCTGTGGTGCTGTAGATGCACTGCCAAAGTCTGGTGAGTAGCAGCAAGAGCTTGAGTTGCTGGCACTTTCGTTGTAGGAGCAATCGTCCGACGTTCGTGATTTTTCGGGGTTTTACTTTCAGTGGGCGCCCAGGTTCAGCTGGTGGTAAACGTCGAAGCCCTGTTGGTCAGGGAAAGCCCGGAGCCCCGATGTCTGTGGTGCTGTAGATGCGCTGCCAATGGCCGGTGAGGAGCAGCAAGAGGTTGACTGTCTCGCACTTTTGGTGTGGGAGCAATAGTCCGATGTTTGTGATTATTCGGGGTTTTTTTTCAGTGGGAGCCCAGGTGCAGCTGGTGGTAAATGTCGAAGCCCTGTTGGTCAGGGAAAGCCCGGAGCCCCGATGTCTGTGGTGCTGTAGATGCGCTGGGAATGGGCGGTGAGGAGCAGCAAGAGCTTGACTGGCTGGCAGTTTTGGTGTGGGAGCAATCGTCCGATGTTCGTGATTTTTCTTTTATTTTTTTCAGCGGGCGCCCAGGTTCAGCTGGTGGTAAACGTCGAAGCCCTGTTGGTCAGGGAAAGCCCGGAGCCCCGATGTCTGTGGTGCTGTAGATGCGCTGGGAATGGCTGGTGAGGAGCAGCAAGAGCTTGACCGGCTGGCACTTTCGGTGTGGGAGCAATCGTCCGACGTTCGTGATTTTTCGGGGTTCTTTTCAGTGGGAGCCCAGCTGCAGCGAGTGGTAAACGTCGAAGCCCTGTTGGTCAGGGAAAGCGCAGAACCCCAATGTCTGTGGTGCTGTAGATGCACTGCCAAAGTCTGGTGAGTAGCAGCAAGAGCTTGAGTTGCTGGCACTTTCGTTGTGGGAGCAAACGTCCGACGTTCGTGATTTTTCGGAGTTTTATTTCAGTGGGCGCCTAGGTGCAGCTGGTGGTAAATGTCGAAGCCCTGTTGGTCAGGGAAAGCCCGGAGCCCCGATGTCTGTGGTGCTGTAGATGCGCTGCCAATGGCCGGTGAGGAGCAGCAAGAGGCTGACATGCTGGCACTTTCGGTGTGGGTGCAATCGTCCGACGTTCGTGATTTTTGGGGTTTTATTTCAGTGGGTGCCCAGGTTCAGCTGGTGGTAAACGTCGAAGCCCTGTTGGTCAGGGAAAGCCCAGAGCCCTGATGTCTGTGGTGCTGTAGATGCGCTGGGAATGGCCGGTGAGGAGCAGCAGGAGCTTGAGATGCTGGCACTTTCGGTGTGGGAGCAATCGTCCGACGTTCGTGATTCTTCGGGGTTTTACTTTCAGTGGGCGCCCAGGTTCAGCTGGTGGTAAACGTCGAAGCCCTGTTGGTCAGGGAAAGCCCGGAGCCCCGATGTCTGTGGTGCTGTAGATGCGCTGCCAATGGCCGGTGAGGAGCAGCAAGAGGTTGACTGTCTCGCACTTTTGGTGTGGGAGCAATGGTCCGATGTTTGTGATTATTCGGGGTTTTTTTTCAGTGGGAGCCCAGGTGCAGCTGGTGGTAAATGTCGAAGCCCTGTTGGTCAGGGAAAGCCCGGAGCCCCGATGTCTGTGGTGCTGTAGATGCACTGCCAAAGTCCGGTGAGGAGCAGCAAGAGCTTGACTGGCTGGCACTTTCGGTGTGGGAGCAATCGTCCGACGTTCGTGATTTTTGGGGGTTTTATTTCAGTGGGCGCCCAGGTTCAGCTGGTGGTAAACGTCGAAGCCCAGTTGGTCAGGGAAAGCCCGGAGCCCCGATGTCTGTGGTGCTGTAGATGCGCTGGGAATGGGCGGTGAGGAGCAGCAAGAGCTTGACTGGCTGGCACTTTTGGTGTGGGAGCAATCGTCCGATGTTCGTGATTTTTCTTTTATTTTTTTCAGCGGGCGCCCAGGTTCAGCTGGTGGTAAACGTCGAAGCCCTGTTGGTCAGGGAAAGCCCGGAGCCCCGCTGTCTGTGGTGCTGTAGATGCGCTGGGAATGGCCGGTGAGGAGCAGCAAGAGCTTGACAGGCTGGCATTTAAGGTGTGGCAGGAATCGTCCGACGTTCGTGATTTTTGGGGTTTTTTTTTCAGGGGGCACCCAGGTGCAGCTGGTGGTAAATGTCGAAGCCCGGTTGGTCAGGGAAAGCCCGGAGCCCCGATGTCTGTGGTGCTGTAGATGCGCTGGGAATGGCTGGTGAGGAGCAGCAAGAGCTTGACCGGCTGGCACTTTCGGTGTGGGAGCAATCGTCCGACGTTCGTGATTTTTCGGGGTTCTTTTCAGTGGGAGCCCAGCTGCAGCGAGTGGTAAACGTCGAAGCCCTGTTGGTCAGGGAAAGCGCAGAACCCCAATGTCTGTGGTGCTGTAGATGCACTGCCAAAGTCTGGTGAGTAGCAGCAAGAGCTTGAGTTGCTGGCACTTTCGGTGTGGGAGCAATCGTCCGATGTTCGTGATTTTTCGGGGTTTTATTTCAGTGGGCGCCCAGGTGCAGGTGATGGTAAATGTCGAAGGCCTGTTGGTCAGGGAAAGCCCGGAGCCCCGATGTCTGTGGTGCTGTAGATGCGCTGGGAATTGCTGGTGAGAAGCAGCATGAGTTTGACTGGCTGGCACTTTGGGTGTGGGAGCAATCGTCCAACGTTCGTGATTCTTCGGGGTTTTACTTTCAGTGGGCGCCCAGGTGCAGCTGGTGGTAAATGTCGAAGCCCTGTTCATCAGGGAAAGCCCAGAGCCCCGATGTCTGTGGTGCTGTAGATGCGCTGCCAATGGCTGGTGAGGAGCAGCAAGAGCTTGACTTGCTGGCACTTTGGGTGTGGGAGCAATCGTCCGACGTTCATGATTTTTCGGGGTTTTACTTTCAGTGGGCGCCCAGGTGCAGCTGTTGGTAAACATCGAAGCCCTGTTGGTCAGGGAAAGCCCGGAGCCCCGATGTCTGTGGTGCTGTAGATGCGCTGGGAATGGCTGGTGAGGAGCAGGTAGAGCTTGACTGGCTGGCACTTTCGTTGTGGGAGCAATCGTCCGATGTTCGTGATTTTTCGGGGTTTTACTTTCAGTGGGCACACAGGTGCAGCTGGTGGTAAACGTCGAAGCCCGGTTGGTCAGGGAAACCCCGGAGCCCCGATGTCTGTGGTGCTGTAGATTCGCTGCCAATGGCCGGTGAGGAGCAGCAAGAGCTTGTGTTGCTGGCACTTTCGGTGTGGGATCAATCGTCCGACGTTTTTGATTTTTCGGGGTTTTTTTTAGTGGGTAACCAGGTGCAGCTGGTGGTAAATGTCGAAGCCCTGTTGGTCAGGGAAAGCCCGGAGCCCCGATGTCTGTGGTGCTGTAGATGCGCTGGGAATGGGCGGTGAGTAGCAGCAAGAGCTTGACAGGCTGGCACTTTCGGTGTGGGAGGAATTGTCCGACATTTGTGATTTTTGGGGTTTTTTTTTTCAGGGGGAACCCACGTGCAGCTGGTGGTAAATGTCGAAGCCCGGTTCGTTAGGGAAAGCCTGGAGCCCCGATGTCTGTGGTGCTGTAGATGCGCTGGGAATGGGCGGTGAGTAGCAGCAAGAGCTTGACAGGCTGGCACTTTCGGTGTGGGAGGAATTGTCCGACATTTGTGATTTTTGGGGTTTTTTTTTTCAGGGGGAACCCACGTGCAGCTGGTGGTAAATGTCGAAGCCCGGTTCGTTAGGGAAAGCCTGGAGCCCCGATGTCTGTGGTGCTGTAGATGCGCTGGGAATGGCCGGTGAGTAGCAGCAAGAGCTTGACAGGCTGGCACTTTCGGTGTGGGAGGAATTGTCCGACATTTGTGATTTTTGGTGTTTTTTTTTTCAGGGGGAACCCACGTGCAGCTGGTGGTAAATGTCGAAGCCCGGTTCGTTAGGGAAAGCCTGGAGCCCCGATGTCTGTGGTGCTGTAGATGCGCTGGGAATGGCCGGTGAGTAGCAGCAAGAGCTTGACTGGCTGGCACTTTCGGTGTGGGAGGAATTGTCCGACGTTTTTTATTTTTCGGGGTTTTATTTCAGTGGGCGCCCAGGTGCAGGTGATGGTAAATGTCGAAGGCCTGTTGGACAGGGAAAGCCTGGAGCCCCGATGTCTGTGGTGCTGTAGATGCGCTGGGAATTGCTGGTGAGAAGCAGCATGAGTTTGACTGGCTGGCACTTTGGGTGTGGGAGCAATCGTCCAACGTTCGTGATTCTTCGGGGTTTTACTTTCAGTGGGCGCCCAGGTGCAGCTGGTGGTAAATGTCGAAGCCCTGTTGGTCAGGGAAAGCGCAGAACCCAGATGTCTGTGGTGCTGTAGATGCGCTGGGAATGGCCAGGGACGAGCAGCAAGAGCTTGACTGGCTGGCACTTTCGATGTGGGAGCAATCGTCCGACGTTCATGATTTTTCGGGGTTTTACTTTCAGTGGGCGCCCAGGTGCAGCAGGTGGTAAACATCGAAGCCCTGTTGGTCAGGGAAAGCCCGGAGCCCCGATGTCTGTGGTGCTGTAGATGCGCTGCCAATGGCCGGTGAGGAGCAGCAAGAGCTTGACTGGCTGGCACTTTCGTTGTGGGAGCAATCGTCCGATGTTCGTGATTTTTCGGGGTTTTACTTTCAGTGGGCACACAGGTGCAGCTGGTGGTAAACGTCGAAGCCCGGTTGGTCAGGGAAACCCCGGAGCCCCGATGTCTGTGGTGCTGTAGATTCGCTGCCAATGGCCGGTGAGGAGCAGCAAGAGCTTGACTGGCTGGCACTTTCAGTGTGGGAGCAATCGTCCGACGTTTTTGATTTTTCGGGGTTTTATTTCAGTGGGCGCCCAGGTGCAGCTGGTGGTAAACGTTGAAGCCCTGTTGGTCAGGGAAAGCTCGGAGCCCCGCTGTCTGTGGTGCTGTAGATGCGCTGGGAATGGCCGGTGTTCAGCAGCTAGAGCTTGACTGTCTGGCACTTTTGGTGTGGGAGCAATCGTCCGATGTTCGTGATTTTTCGGGGTTCTTTTCAGTGGGAGCCCAGGTTCAGCGAGTGGTAAACGTCGAAGCCCTGTTGGTCAGGGAAAGCCCGGAGCCCCGATGTCTGTGGTGTTGTAGATGCACTGCCACTGTCCGGTGAGGAACAGCAAGAGCTTGACTGGCTGGCACTTTCGGTGTGGGAGTAATCGTCCGATGTTCGTGATTTTTCGCTTATTTTTTTCAGTGGGCGCCTATGTGCAGTTGGTGGTAATCGTCGAAGCCCTGTTCATCAGGGAAAGCCCGGAGCCCTGATGTCTCTGGTGCTGTAGATGCGCCTCCAATGGCTGGTGAGAAGCAGCATGAGTTTGACTGGCTGGCACTTTCGGTGTGGGAGCAATCTTCTGATGTTCGTGGTATTTCGTTTATTTTTTCCAGTGAGCGCCCATGTGCAGCTGGTGGTAAACGTCGAAGCCCTGTTGGTCAGGGAAAGCTCGGAGCCCCGATATCTGTGGTGCTGTAGATGCGCTGCCAATGGCCGGGGAGGAGCAGCAAGAGCTTGACTGGCTGGCACTTTCGGTGTGGGAGCAATCGTCCGACGTTCGTGATTTTTCAGGGTTTTTTTTCAGTGGGCGCCCAGGTGCAGCTGGTGGTAAACGTCGAAGCCCAGTTGGTCAGGGAAAGCCCGGAGCCGCGATGTCTGTGGCGCTGTAGATGCGCTGGGAATTGCTGGTGAGAAGCAGCATGAGTTTTACTGGCTGGCACTTGGGGTGTGGGAGCAATCGTCCAACGTTCAGGATTCTTCGGGGTTTTACTTTCAGTGGGCGCCCAGGTGCAGCTGGTGGTAAATGTCGAAGCCCTGTTCATCAGGGAAAGCCCAGAGCCCCGATGTCTGTGGTGCTGTAGATGCGCTGGGAATGGCCAGGGACGAGCAGCAAGAGCTTGACTGGCTGGCACTTTCGATGTCGGAGCAATCGTCCGACGTTCATGATTTTTCGGGGTTTTACTTTCAGTGGGCGCCCAGGTGCAGCTGGTGGTAAACATCGAAGCCCTGTTGGTCAGGGAAAGCCCGGAGCCCCGATGTCTGTGGTGCTGTAGATGCGCTGCCAATGGCCGGGGACGAGCAGCAAGAGCTTGACAGGCTGGCACTTTCGGTGTGGGACGAATCGTCGGACGTTTTTGATTTTTCGGGATTTTTTTTTAGTGAGAGCCCAGGTTTAGCTAGTGGTAAACGTCGAAGCCCTGTTGGTCAGGGAAAGCCCGGAGCCGTGATGTCTGTGGTGCTGTAGATGCGCTGCCAATGGCCGGTGAGGAGCAGCAAGAGCTTGTGTTGCTGGCACTTTCGGTGTGGGAGCAATCGTCCGACGTTCGTGATTTTTCCGGGTTTTTTTTCAGTGGGCGCCCAGGTGCAGCTGGTGGTAAACATCGAAGCCCTGTTGGTCAGGGAAAGCCCGGAGCCCCGATGTCTGTGGTGCTGTAGATGCGCTGCCACTGTCCGGTGAGGAGCAGCAAGAGCTTGACTGGCTGGCACTTTCGTTGTGGGAGCAATCGTCCGATATTCGTGATTTTTCGGGGTTTTACTTTCAGTGGGCACACAGGTGCAGCTGGTGGTAAACGTCGAAGCCCGGTTGGTCAGGGAAACCCCGGAGCCCCGATGTCTGTGGTGCTGTAGATTCGCTGCCAATGGCCGGTGAGGAGCAGCAAGAGCTTGTGTTGCTGGCACTTTCGGTGTGGGATCAATCGTCCGACGTTTTTGATTTTTCGGGGTTTTTTTTCAGTGGGTAACCAGGTGCAGCTGGTGGTAAATGTCGAAGCCCTGTTGGTCAGGGAAAGCCCGGAGCCCCGATGTCTGTGGTGCTGTAGATGCGCTGGGAATGGGCGGTGAGTAGCAGCAAGAGCTTGACAGGCTGGCACTTTCGGTGTGGGAGGAATTGTCCGACATTTGTGATTTTTGGGGTTTTTTTTTTCAGGGGGAACCCACGTGCAGCTGGTGGTAAATGTCGAAGCCCGGTTCGTTAGGGAAAGCCTGGAGCCCCGATGTCTGTGGTGCTGTAGATGCGCTGGGAATGGCCGGTGAGTAGCAGCAAGAGCTTGACAGGCTGGCACTTTCGGTGTGGGAGGAATTGTCCGACATTTGTGATTTTTGGTGTTTTTTTTTTCAGGGGGAACCCACGTGCAGCTGGTGGTAAATGTCGAAGCCCGGTTCGTTAGGGAAAGCCTGGAGCCCCGATGTCTGTGGTGCTGTAGATGCGCTGGGAATGGCCGGTGAGTAGCAGCAAGAGCTTGACTGGCTGGCACTTTCGGTGTGGGAGGAATTGTCCGACGTTTTTTATTTTTCGGGGTTTTATTTCAGTGGGCGCCCAGGTGCAGGTGATGGTAAATGTCAAAGGCCTGTTGGACAGGGAAAGCCTGGAGCCCCGATGTCTGTGGTGCTGTAGATGCGCTGGGAATTGCTGGTGAGAAGCAGCATGAGTTTGACTGGCTGGCACTTTGGGTGTGGGAGCAATCGTCCAACGTTCGTGATTCTTCGGGGTTTTACTTTCAGTGGGCGCCCAGGTGCAGCTGGTGGTAAATGTCGAAGCCCTGTTGGTCAGGGAAAGCGCAGAACCCAGATGTCTGTGGTGCTGTAGATGCGCTGGGAATGGCCAGGGACGAGCAGCAAGAGCTTGACTGGCTGGCACTTTCGATGTGGGAGCAATCGTCCGACGTTCATGATTTTTCGGGGTTTTACTTTCAGTGGGCGCCCAGGTGCAGCAGGTGGTAAACATCGAAGCCCTGTTGGTCAGGGAAAGCCCGGAGCCCCGATGTCTGTGGTGCTGTAGATGCGCTGCCAATGGCCGGTGAGGAGCAGCAAGAGCTTGACTGGCTGGCACTTTCGTTGTGGGAGCAATCGTCCGATGTTCGTGATTTTTCGGGGTTTTACTTTCAGTGGGCACACAGGTGCAGCTGGTGGTAAACGTCGAAGCCCGGTTGGTCAGGGAAACCCCGGAGCCCCGATGTCTGTGGTGCTGTAGATTCGCTGCCAATGGCCGGTGAGGAGCAGCAAGAGCTTGACTGGCTGGCACTTTCAGTGTGGGAGCAATCGTCCGACGTTTTTGATTTTTCGGGGTTTTATTTCAGTGGGCGCCCAGGTGCAGCTGGTGGTAAACGTTGAAGCCCTGTTGGTCAGGGAAAGCTCGGAGCCCCGCTGTCTGTGGTGCTGTAGATGCGCTGGGAATGGCCGGTGTTCAGCAGCTAGAGCTTGACTGTCTGGCACTTTTGGTGTGGGAGCAATCGTCCGATGTTCGTGATTTTTCGGGGTTCTTTTCAGTGGGAGCCCAGGTTCAGCGAGTGGTAAACGTCGAAGCCCTGTTGGTCAGGGAAAGCCCGGAGCCCCGATGTCTGTGGTGTTGTAGATGCACTGCCACTGTCCGGTGAGGAACAGCAAGAGCTTGACTGGCTGGCACTTTCGGTGTGGGAGTAATCGTCCGATGTTCGTGATTTTTCGCTTATTTTTTTCAGTGGGCGCCTATGTGCAGTTGGTGGTAATCGTCGAAGCCCTGTTCATCAGGGAAAGCCCGGAGCCCTGATGTCTCTGGTGCTGTAGATGCGCCTCCAATGGCTGGTGAGAAGCAGCATGAGTTTGACTGGCTGGCACTTTCGGTGTGGGAGCAATCTTCTGATGTTCGTGGTATTTCGTTTATTTTTTCCAGTGAGCGCCCATGTGCAGCTGGTGGTAAACGTCGAAGCCCTGTTGGTCAGGGAAAGCTCGGAGCCCCGATATCTGTGGTGCTGTAGATGCGCTGCCAATGGCCGGGGAGGAGCAGCAAGAGCTTGACTGGCTGGCACTTTCGGTGTGGGAGCAATCGTCCGACGTTCGTGATTTTTCAGGGTTTTTTTTCAGTGGGCGCCCAGGTGCAGCTGGTGGTAAACGTCGAAGCCCAGTTGGTCAGGGAAAGCCCGGAGCCGCGATGTCTGTGGCGCTGTAGATGCGCTGGGAATTGCTGGTGAGAAGCAGCATGAGTTTTACTGGCTGGCACTTGGGGTGTGGGAGCAATCGTCCAACGTTCAGGATTCTTCGGGGTTTTACTTTCAGTGGGCGCCCAGGTGCAGCTGGTGGTAAATGTCGAAGCCCTGTTCATCAGGGAAAGCCCAGAGCCCCGATGTCTGTGGTGCTGTAGATGCGCTGGGAATGGCCAGGGACGAGCAGCAAGAGCTTGACTGGCTGGCACTTTCGATGTCGGAGCAATCGTCCGACGTTCATGATTTTTCGGGGTTTTACTTTCAGTGGGCGCCCAGGTGCAGCTGGTGGTAAACATCGAAGCCCTGTTGGTCAGGGAAAGCCCGGAGCCCCGATGTCTGTGGTGCTGTAGATGCGCTGCCAATGGCCGGGGACGAGCAGCAAGAGCTTGACAGGCTGGCACTTTCGGTGTGGGACGAATCGTCGGACGTTTTTGATTTTTCGGGATTTTTTTTTAGTGAGAGCCCAGGTTTAGCTAGCGGTAAACGTCGAAGCCCTGTTGGTCAGGGAAAGCCCGGAGCCGTGATGTCTGTGGTGCTGTAGATGCGCTGCCAATGGCCGGTGAGGAGCAGCAAGAGCTTGTGTTGCTGGCACTTTCGGTGTGGGAGCAATCGTCCGACGTTCGTGATTTTTCCGGGTTTTTTTTCAGTGGGCGCCCAGGTGCAGCTGGTGGTAAACATCGAAGCCCTGTTGGTCAGGGAAAGCCCGGAGCCCCGATGTCTGTGGTGCTGTAGATGCGCTGCCACTGTCCGGTGAGGAGCAGCAAGAGCTTGACTGGCTGGCACTTTCGTTGTGGGAGCAATCGTCCGATATTCGTGATTTTTCGGGGTTTTACTTTCAGTGGGCACACAGGTGCAGCTGGTGGTAAACGTCGAAGCCCGGTTGGTCAGGGAAACCCCGGAGCCCCGATGTCTGTGGTGCTGTAGATTCGCTGCCAATGGCCGGTGAGGAGCAGCAAGAGCTTGTGTTGCTGGCACTTTCGGTGTGGGATCAATCGTCCGACGTTTTTGATTTTTCGGGGTTTTTTTTCAGTGGGTAACCAGGTGCAGCTGGTGGTAAATGTCGAAGCCCTGTTGGTCAGGGAAAGCCCGGAGCCCCGATGTCTGTGGTGCTGTAGATGCGCTGGGAATGGGCGGTGAGTAGCAGCAAGAGCTTGACATGCTGGCACTTTCGGTGTGGGAGGAATTGTCCGACATTTGTGATTTTTGGGGTTTTTTTTTTCAGGGGGAACCCACGTGCAGCTGGTGGTAAATGTCGAAGCCCGGTTCGTTAGGGAAAGCCTGGAGCCCCGATGTCTGTGGTGCTGTAGATGCGCTGGGAATGGCCGGTGAGTAGCAGCAAGAGCTTGACTGGCTGGCACTTTCGGTGTGGGAGGAATTGTCCGACGTTTTTTATTTTTCGGGGTTTTATTTCAGTGGGCGCCCAGGTGCAGCTGGTGGTAAACGTCGAAGCCCTGTTGGTCAGGGAAAGCTCGGAGCCCCGATGTCTGTGGTGCTGTAGATGCGCTGGGAATGGGAGGTGAGTAGCAGGAAGAGCTTGAGTTGCTGGCACTTGCAGTGTGGGAGCAATCGTCCGACGTTTTTGATCTTTCAGGGTTTTATTTCAGTGGGTAACCAGGTGCAGCTGGTGGTAAATGTCGAAGCCCTGTTGTTCAGGGAAAGCTCGGAGCCCCGATGTCTGTGGTGCTGTAGATGCGCTGCCAATGGGCGGTGAGGAGCAGCAAGAGCTTGATAGGCTGGCACTTTCGGTGTGGGAGCAATCGTCTGATGTTTGTGATTCTTCGGGGTTTTACTTTCAGTGGGCGCCCAGGTGCAGCTGGTGGTAAATGTCGAAGCCCTGTTGGTCAGGGAAAGCCCGGAGCCCCGATGTCTGTGGTGCTGTAGATGCGCTGCCAATGGCCGGTGAGGAGCAGCAAGAGCTTGTGTTGCTGGCACTTTCGGTGTGGGAGCAATTGTCCGACGTTTGTGATTTTTCGGGGTTCTTTTCAGTGGGAGCCCAGGTCCAGCGAGTGGTAAACGTCGAAGCCCCGTTGGTCAGGGAAAGCCCGGAGCCCCGATGTCTGTGGTGCTGTAGATGCGCTAGGAACGGCCGGTGAGGAGCAGCAAGAGCTTGACTGGCTGGCACTTTCGGTGTGGGTGCAATCGTCCGACGTTTGTGATTTTTCGTTTATTTTTTTCAGTGGACGCCCAGGTGCAGCGGGTGGTAAACATCGAAGCCCTGTTGGTCAGGGAAAGCCCGGAGCCCCGATGTCTGTGGTGCTGTAGATGCGCTGGGAATGGGAGGTGAGGAGCAGCAAGAGCTTGACTGGCTGGCACTTTCGGTGTGGGAGCAATCGTCCGACGTTTTTGATTTTTCGGGGTTCTTTTCAGTGGGAGCCGAGGTGCAGCTGGTGGTAAATGTCGAAGCCCTGTTGGTCACGGAAAGCCCGGAGCCCCGATGTCTGTGGTGCTGTAGATGCGCCTCCAATGGCTGGTGAGGAGCAGCAAGAGCTTGAGTTGCTGGCACTTTCGGTGTGGGAGCAATCGTCCGACGTTCGTGATTTTTCGGGGTTCTTTTCAGTGGGAGCCCAGGTTCAGCGAGTGGTAAACGTCGAAGCCCTGTTGGTCAGGGAAAGCCCGGAGCCCCGATGTCTGTGGTGCTGTAGATGCGCTGGGAATGGCCGGTGAGGAGCAGCAAGAGCTTGTGTTGCTGGCACTTTCGATGTGGGAGCAATCGACCGATGTTCGTGATTTTTCGGGGGTTCTTTTCAGTGGGAGCCCACGTGCAGCGGGTGGTAAACGTCGAAGCCCTGTTCGTCAAGGAAAGTCCAGAGCCCCGATGTCTGTGGTGCTGTAGATGCGCTGCCAATGGCCAGTGAGGAGCAGCAAGAGGCTGACATGCTGGCACTTTCGATGTGGGTGCAATCGTCCGACGTTCATGATTTTTGGGGGTTTTTTTCAGTGGGCCCCCAGGTGCAGCTGGTGGTAAACGTCGAAGCCCTGTTGGTCAGGGAAAGCCCGGAGCCCCGATGTCTGTGGTGCTGTAGATGCACTGCCAATGTCCGGTGAGGAACAGCAAGAGATTGACTGGCTGGCACTTTTGGTGTGGGAGCAATCGTCCGACGTTTTTGATTTTTCAGGGTTTTTTTTCAGGGGGCAACCAGGTGCAGCTGGTGGTAAATGTCGAAGGCCTGTTGGTCAGGGAAAGGCCGGAGCCACGATGTCTGTGGTGCTGTAGATGCGCTGCCAATGGCCGGTGAGTAGCAGCAAGAGCTTGAGTTGCTGGCACTTTCAGTGTGGGAGCAATCGTCCGACGTTCGTGATTTTTCGGGGTTTTATTTCAGTGGGCGCCCAGGTGCAGCTGGTGGTAAACGTCGAAGCCCTGTTGGTCAGGGAAAGCCCGGAGCCCCGATGTCTGTGGTGCTGTAGATGCGCCTCCAATGGCCGGGGAGGAGCAGCAAGAGCTTGACTGGCTGGCACTTTGGGTGTGGGAGCAATCGTTCAACGTTCGTGATTCTTCGGGGTTTTACTTTCAGTGGGCGCCCAGGTGCAGCTGGTGGTAAATGTCGAAGCCCTGTTCATCAGGGAAAGCCCAGAGCCCCGATGTCTGTGGTGCTGTAGATGCGCTGCCAATGGCTGGTGAGGAGCAGCAAGAGCTTGACTTGCTGGCACTTTGGGTGTGGGAGCAATCGTCTGACGTTCGTGATTTTTCGGGGTTTTATTTCAGTGGCCGCCCAGGTGCAGCTGGTGGTAAACTTCGAAGCCCTGTTGGTCAGGGAAAGCCCGGAGCCCCGATGTCTGTGGTGCTGTAGATGCACTGGGAATGGCCAGGGACGAGCATCAAGAGCTTGACTGGCTGGCACTTTCGATGTGGGAGCAATCGTCCGACGTTCATGATTTTTCGGGGTTTTACTTTCAGTGGGCGCCCAGGTGCAGCTGGTGGTAAACATCGAAGCCCTGTTGGTCAGGGAAAGCCTGGAGCCCCGATGTCTGTGGTGCTGTAGATGCGCTGCCAATGGCCGGGGACGAGCAGCAAGAGCTTGACAGGCTGGCACTTTCGGTGTGGGACGAATCGTCGGACGTTTGTGATTTTTCGGGATTTTTTTTTAGTGGGAGCCCAGGTTTAGCTAGTGGTAAACGTCGAAGCCCTGTTGGTCAGGGAAAGCCCGGAGCCGTGATGTCTGTGGTGCTGTAGATGCGCTGCCAATGGCCGGTGAGGAGCAGCAAGAGCTTGTGTTGCTGGCACTTTCGGTGTGGGAGCAATCGTCCGACGTTCGTGATTTTTCCGGGTTTTTTTTTCAGTGGGCGCCCAGGTGCAGCTGGTGGTAAACATTGAAGCCCTGTTGGTCAGGGAAAGCCCGGAGCCCCGATGTCTGTGGTGCTGTAGATGCGCTGCCACTGTCCGGTGAGGAGCAGCAAGAGCTTGACTGGCTGGCACTTTCGTTGTGGGAGCAATCGTCCGATGTTCGTGATTTTTCGGGGTTTTACTTTCAGTGGGCACACAGGTGCAGCTGGTGGTAAACGTCGAAGCCCGGTTGGTCAGGGAAACCCCGGAGCCCCGATGTCTGTGGTGCTGTAGATGCGCTGCCAATGGCCGGTGAGGAGCAGCAAGAGCTTGTGTTGCTGGCACTTTCGGTGTGGGATCAATCGTCCGACGTTTTTGATTTTTCGGGGTTTTTTTCAGTGGGTAACCAGGTGCAGCTGGTGGTAAATGTCGAAGCCCTGTTGGTCAGGGAAAGCCCGGAGCCCCGATGTCTGTGGTGCTGTAGATGCGCTGGGAATGGGCGGTGAGTAGCAGCAAGAGCTTGACAGGCTGGCATTTAAGGTGTGGCAGGAATCGTCCGACATTTGTGATTTTTTGGGTTTTTTTTTTCAGGGGGAACCCAGGTGCAGCTGGTGGTAAATGTCGAAGCCCTGTTGGTCAGGGAAAGCCTGGAGCCCCGATGTCTGTGGTGCTGTAGATGCGCTGGGAATGGCCGGTGAGTAGCAGCAAGAGATTGACTGGCTGGCACTTTCGGTGTGGGAGGAATTGTCCGACATTTTTTATTTTTCGGGGTTTTATTTCAGTGGGCGCCCAGGTGCAGCTGGTGGTAAACGTCGAAGCCCTGTTGGTCAGGGAAAGCTCGGAGCCCCGATGTCTGTGGTGCTGTAGATGCACTGCCAATGTCCGGTGAGGAACAGCAAGAGATTGACTGGCTGGCACTTTTGGTGTGGGAGCAATCGTCCGACGTTTTTGATCTTTCAGGGTTTTATTTCAGTGGGTAACCAGGTCCAGCTGGTGGTAAATGTCGAAGCCCTGTTGGTCAGGGAAAGCTCGGAGCCCCGATGTCTGTGGTGCTGTAGATGCGCTGGGAATGGGCGGTGAAAAGCAGCAAGAGCTTGTGTTGCTGGCACTTTCGGTGTGGGAGCAATCGTCTGATGTTCGTGATATTTCGTTTATTTTTTTCAGTGGGCGCCCAGGTGTAGCTGATCGTAAATGTCGAAGCCCTGTTGGTCAGGGAATGCCCGGAGCCCCGATGTCTGTGGTGCTGTAGATGCGCCTCCAATGGCCGGTCAGGAGCAGGAAGAGCTTGACTGTCTGGCACTTTGGCTGTGGGAGCAATCGTCGGACGTTTGTGATTTTTGGGGATTTTTATTAACTGGGCGCCCAGGTTCAGCTGGTGGTAAACGTCGAAGCCCAGTTGGTCAGGGAAAGCCCGGAGCCCCGATGTCTGTGGTGCTGTAGATGGGCTGGCAATGGCCGGTGAGGAGCAGCAAGAGCTTGACTGACTGGCACTTTCGGTGTGGGAGCAATCATCCGACATTTGTGATTATTTGGGGTTTTTTTTCAGTGCTAGCCCAGGTGCAGCTGATGTTAAAGGTCGAAGCCCTGTTCGTCAGGGAAAGCCCGGAGCCTCGATGTCTGTGGTGCTGTAGGTGCGCTGGGAATGGGCGGTGAGGAGCAGCAAGAGCTTGACTGGCTGGCACTTGTAGTGTGGGAGCAATCGTCCGATGTTCGTGATTTTTCGGGGGTTCTTTTCAGTGGGAGCCCAGGTGCAGCTGGTGGTAAACGTCGAAGCCCTGTTGGTCAGGGAAAGCCCGGAGCCGCGATGTCTGTGGTGCTGTAGATGCGCTGGGAATGGGCGGTGAGGAGCAGCAAGAGCTTGACAGGCTGGCATTTAAGGTGTGGCAGAAATCGTCCGATATTTGTGATTTTTGGGGTTTTTTTTTCAGGGGGCACCCAGGTGCAGCTGGTGGTAAATGTCGAAGCCCGGTTGGTCAGGGAAAGCCCGGAGCCCCGATGTCTGTGGTGCTGTAGATGCGCTGGGAATGGCCGGTGAGGAGCAGCAAGAGCTTGAGTTGCTGGCACTTTCGGTGTGGGAGCAATCGTCCGACGTTCGTGATTTTTCGGGGTTTTATTTAAGTGGGAGCCCAGGTGCAGCTGGTGGTAAATGTCGAAGCCCTGTTGGTCAGGGAAAGCCCGGAGCCCCGATGTCTGTAGTGCTGTAGATGCGCTGGGAATGGCCGGTGAGTAGCAGCAAGAGCTTGTGTTGCTGGCACTTTCGGTGTGGGAGCAATCGTCCGACGTTTGTGATTTTTCGGGGGTTTTTTTCAGTGGCAGCCCAGGTGCAGCGGGTGGTAAACGTCGAAGCCCTGTTGGTCAGGGAAAGCCCGGAGCCGCGATGTCTGTGGTGCTATAGATGCACTGCCAAAGTCCGGTGAGTAGCTGCAAGAGCCTCAGTTGCTGGCACTTTCGTTGTGGGAGGAATCGTCCGACGTTCGTGATTTTTCGGGGTTTTACTTTCAGTGGGCGCCCAGGTTCAGCTGGTGGTAAACGTCGAAGCCCTGTTGGTCAGGGAAAGCCCGGAGCCCCGATGTCTGTCGTGCTGTAGATGCGCTGGGAATGGGCCGTGAGGAGCAGCAAGAGCTTGACAGGCTGGCATTTAAGGTGTGGCAGGAATCATGCGACGTTTGTGATTATTCTGGGTTTTTTTTTCAGGGGGCACGCAGGTGCAGCTGGTGGTAAATGTCGAAGCCCTGTTGGTCAGGGAAAGCCCGGAGCCCCGATGTCTGTGGTGCTGTAGATGCGCTGCCAATGGCCGGTGAGGAGCAGCAAGAGCTTGACTGGCTGGCACTTTTTGTCTTTCGGTGTGGGAGGAATCGTCCAACGTTCGTGATTTTTCGGGATTCTTTTCAGTGGGAGCCCAGGTGCTACGAGTGGTAAACGTCGAAGCCCTGTTGGTCAGGGAAAGCCCGGAGCCCCGATGTCTGTGGTGTTTTAGATGCGCTGCCAATGGCCGGTGAGGAGCAGCAAGAGCTTGACTGGCTGGCACTTTCGGTGTGGGATCAATCGTCCGACGTTTTTGATTTTTCAGGGTTTTTTTTCAGTGGGCGCCCAGGTGCAGCTGGTGGTAAACGTCGAAGCCCTGTTGGTCAGGGAAAGCCCAGAGCCCCGATGTCTGTGGTGCTGTAGATGCACTGCCAAAGTCCGGTGAGGAACAGCAAGAGCTTGAGTTGCTGGCACTTTGGGTGTGGGAGGAATCGTCCGACGTTTGTGATTTTTCGGGGTTTTATTTCAGTGGGCGCCCAGGTGCAGCTGGTGGTAAACATCGAAGCCCTGTTGGTCAGGGAAAGCTCGGAGCCCCGATATCTGTGGTGCTGTAGATGCGCTGCCACTGGCCAGGGACGAGCAGCAAGAGCTTGACTGGCTGGAACTTTCGGTGTGGGAGCAATCGTCTCACGTTCGTGATTTTTCGGGGTTCTTTTCAGTGGGAGCCCAGGTTCAGTGAGTGGTAAACGTCGAAGCCCTGTTGGTCAGGGAAAGCCCGGAGCCCCGATGTCTGCGGTGTTGTAGATGCCCTGGGAATGGCCGGTGAGGAGCAGCAAGAGGTTGACAGGCTGGCATTTAAGGTGTGGCAGGAATCGTCCGACGTTTGTGATTTTTGGGGTTTTTTTTTCAGTGGCCACCCAGGTTCAGCTGGTGGTAAATGTCGAAGCCCGGTTCATCAGGGAAAGCCCGGAGCCGCGATGTCTGTGGTGCTGTAGATGCGCTGGGAATGGCTGGTGAGGAACAGCAAGAGCTTGAGTTGCTGGCACTTTTGCTGTGGGAGCAATCGTCCGACGTTCGTGATTTTTCTTCTATTTTTTTCAGCGGTCGCCCAGGTTCAGCTGGTGGTAAACGTCGAAGCCCTGTTGGTCAGGGAAAGCGCAGAACCCCGATGTCTGTGGTGCTGTAGATGCACTGCCAAAGTCCGGTGAGGAGCAGCAAGAGCTTGACTGGCTGGCACTTTCGTTGTGGGAGCAATCGTCCGATGTTCGTGATTTTTCGGGGTTCTTTTCAGTGGGAGCCCAGGTTCAGTGAGTGGTAAACGTCGAAGCCCTGTTGGTCAGGGAAAGCCCGGAGCCCCGATGTCTGCGGTGTTGTAGATGCCCTGGGAATGGCCGGTGAGGAGCAGCAAGAGGTTGACAGGCTGGCATTTAAGGTGTGGCAGGAATCGTCCGACGTTTGTGATTTTTGGGGTTTTTTTTTCAGTGGGCACCCAGCTTCAGCTGGTGGTAAATGTCGAAGCCCGGTTCATCAGGGAAAGCCCAGAGCCGCGATGTCTGTGGTGCTGTAGATGCGCTGCCAGTGGCCGTTGAGGAGCAGCAGGAGCTTGAGTTGCTGGCACTTTTGCTGTGGGAGCAATCGTCCGACGTTCGTGATTTTTCTTTTATTTTTTTCAGCGGTCGCCCAGGTTCAGCTGGTGGTAAACGTCGAAGCCCTGTTGGTCAGGGAAAGCGCAGAACCCCGATGTCTGTGGTGCTGTAGATGCACTGCCAAAGTCCGGTGAGGAGCAGCAAGAGCTTGAGTTGCTGGCACTTTCGGTGTGGGAGCAATCGTCCGATGTTCGTGATTTTTCGGGGTTTTATTTCAGTGGGCGCCCAGGTGCAGCTGGTGGTAAATGTCGAAGCCCTGTTTGTCAGGGAAAGCCCGGAGCCCCGATGTCTGTGGTGCTGTATATGCGCTGGGAATGGCCTGTGAGGAGCAGCATGAGCTTGACTGGCTGGCACTTTCGGTGTGGGAGCAATCGTCCGACGTTCGTGATTTTTTGGGGATTTTTTCGACTGGGCGCCCAGGTGCATCGGGTGGTAAACGTCGAAGCCCTGTTGGTCAGAGAAAGCCCGGAGCCCCGATGTCTGTGGTGCTGTAGATGCGCTGCCAATGGCTGGTGAGGAACAGCAAGAGTTTGACTGGCTGGCACTTTCGGTGTGGGAGCAATCTTCCGATGTTCGTGATTTTTCGGGGTTTTTTTTCAGTGGGAGCCCAGGTGCAACCTGTGGTAAATGTCGAAGCCCTGTTGGTCAGGGAAAGCCCGGAGCCCCGATGTCTGTGGTGATGTAGGTGCGCTGCCAATGGGCGGTGAGGAGCAGCAAGAGCTTGACAGGCTGGTATTTAAGGTGTGGCAGAAATCGTCCGATATTTGTGATTTTTGGGGGTTTTTTTTCAGGGGGCACCCAGGTGCAGCTGATGGTAAATGTCGAAGCCCTGTTGGTCAGGGAAAGCCCGGAGCCCCGATGTCTGTGGTGCTGTAGATGCGCTGCCAATGGCCGGTGAGGAGCAGCAAGAGGCTGACATGCTGGCACTTTCGGTGTGGGAGAAATCGTCCGACGTTCGTGATTTTTCGGGGTTTTATTTCAGTGGGCGCCCAGGTGCAGCTGGTGGTAAACGTCGAAGCCCTGTTGGTCAGGGAAAGCCCGGAGCCCCGATGTCTGTAGTGCTGTAGATGCGCTGGGAATGGCCAGTGAGTAGCAGCAAGAGCTTGTGTTGCTGGCACTTTCGGTGTGGGAGCAATCGTCCGACGTTTGTGATTTTTCGGGGGTTTTTTTCAGTGGGAGCCCAGGTGCAGCGGGTGGTAAACGTCGAAGTTCTGTTCGTCAGGGAATGTCCAGACCCCTGATGTCTGTGGTGCTGTAGATGCGCTGGGAATGGGCGGTGAGGAGCAGCAAGAGCTTGACTGGCTGGCACTTTTGGTGTGGGAGCAATCGTCCGACGTTTGTGATTATTCTGGGTTTTTTTTTCAGGGGGCACCCAGGTGCAGCTGGTGGTAAACGTCGAAGCCCTGTTGGTCAGGGAATGCCCGGAGCCCCGATGTCTGTGGTGCTGTAGATGCGCTGCCAATGGCCGGTGAGGAGCAGCAAGAGCTTGACTGGCTGGCACTTTTGGTCTTTCGGTGTGGGAGGAATCGTCCAACGTTCGTGATTTTTCGGGATTCTTTTCAGTGGGAGCCCAGGTGCTACGAGTGGTAAACGTCGAAGCCCTGTTGGTCAGGGAAAGCCCGGAGCCCCGATGTCTGTGGTGTTGTAGATGCGCTGCCAATGGCCGCTGAGGAGCAGCAAGAGCTTGACTGGCTGGCACTTTCGGTGTGGGATCAATCGTCCGACATTTTTGATTTTTCAGGGTTTTTTTTCAATGGGTAACCAGGTCCAGCTGGTGGTAAATGTCGAAGCCCTGTTGGTCAGGGAAAGCCCAGAGCCGCGATGTCTGTGGTGCTGTAGATGCGCTGCCAATGGCCGGTGAGGAGCAGCAAGAGCTTAACAGGCTGGCACTTTCGGTGTGGGAGCAATCGTCCGACGTTCGTGATTTTTCGGGGTTTTACTTTCAGTGGGCGCCCAGGTTCAGCGAGTGGTAAACGTCGAAGCCCTGTTGGTCAGGGAAAGCCCGGAGCCCCGATGTCTGTGGTGTTGTAGATGCGCTGGGAATGGGCGGTGAGGAGCAGCAAGAGCTTGAGTTGCTGGCACTTGAGTTGCTGGCATTAAAAGTGGGTCCCCTGCGACAAGAAATAGAGTTCCTAGTGGACTCTGGAGCAGAAAGATCTACTGTTCAAAAATTTCCCCGGTGGTGTGAGACATCCTCGGAGAAAGTAGAAGTTATTGGAGCAAAAGGAGAGCCTTTTGGGGTTCCCGTAATAAAAAATGTGGTTTTGGAAAGTGATTCTAAATTTGGGGTGGGATCCTTGCTGTTAGTGCCTGAGGCGGACTATAACTTATTGGGCAGAGATTTAATGATAGAATTAGGGATTGGCTTAGAAGTCATAAAAAATGAACTAAGAATTAAGTTGTGTCCTTTACGGACAGTTGATGAGGGGAAAATAAACCCTGAGGTATGGTGCACTCCGGAGACCATTGGAAAATTGGATATTGAACCTTTTTCAGTGACAATAAGAAACCCAGAAATACCAGTGAGAATAAAACAATACCCCCTACCGATGGAGGGGAGACAGGGATTGAAACCTGAGATTCAAAGGTTAATTGAAAAAGGAATATTAGAACCTTGCATGTCCCCTTTTAACACCCCCATCTTACCTGTAAAGAAACCTGATGGGACATACAGATTAGTGCATGATTTACGAGAAATTAACAAACGAACGGTTACCAGATTCCCTGTAGTGGCAAACCCTCATACACTTTTAAGCCAGCTGGGCCCCAATGATCAGTGGTATAGTGTAATTGATTTAAAGGATGCCTTCTGGGCATGCCCCTTAAAGAAAGATTGCAGGGATTATTTTGCTTTTGAATGGGAAGACCCGGACACTTACAGAAAACAACAATTACGGTGGACCGTTTTACCTCAAGGGTTCACCGAGTCTCCAAATTTGTTTGGACAGGCATTAGAACAAATATTGAGGGGGTACGAATTAGGTGGGGGGGTGACCCTTGTCCAGTATGTGGACGATTTACTGTTGGCCGGCAGCGATGAGGAGGCAGTTAGGGAGGAGAGTATTAGGTTGTTAAATTTTTTAAGTTTACAGGGATTAAAGGTGTCGAAATCAAAACTGCAATTTGTCGAAAAGGAAGTGAAATATTTAGGGCACAGATTGAATAAAGGAACTAAGAAGTTAGACCCAGAAAGAGTTCAGGGCATATTATCATTGCCGGCTCCAAAAACTAAGAGACAGATCAGACAATTGCTGGGCCTTTTGGGATATTGTAGACAATGGATTGAAGGCTATAGTAGGAAAGTAAAATTTTTATATGCTGAGATATCTAAGGATGGCCTGTTAAAATGGTCTAAGGATGATGATGAACAATTGGAAGTTTTAAAAATGGATTTGGTAAACACTCCTGTTTTGAGTTTACCGGATGTCAAGAAACCATTTTATTTATTTATTAATGTTGATGAAGGAACAGCATATGGGGTGTTAGTGCAAGAATGGGCAGGGAAGAAAAAGCCTGTAGGATACCTTTCTAAATTGTTAGACCCTGTAAGCAGAGGATGGCCTATCTGCCTACAAGCTATAGTGGCTGCGGCTCTGCTAGTGGAAGAGGCTCACAAAGTTACCTTTGGGGGAGAACTGAAAGTATTATCACCCCACAATATTAGAGGAATTTTACAACAGAAAGCTGAAAAGTGGATTACTGATGCCAGGCTCCTGAAGTACGAGGGTATCCTGATATCTTCACCTAAACTAGAACTTGAAGTTACTGGTTTACAGAATCCAGCACAATTTCTGTACGGGGAACCGTCAGAGGAAATAACTCATGATTGCCTGCACACTATTGAAGAACAAGCCAAAATTAGACCAGATTTGGAGGAAGAAGAGCTAGAGGATGGGGAAAAACTTTTTGTAGATGGATCTTCCTGGGTAATAGAGGGGAAAAGAAAATCAGGATATGCGATAATTAATGGAAAAACATTTAAGGTAATAGAATCAGGGCCCCTGAGTCCCAGTTGGTCGGCTCAAGCATGCGAGTTATACGCAGTTTTAAGAGCTTTACAATTATTAGAAGGAAAAATCGGCACCGTCTATATGGATTCCAAATATGCCTTTGGAATAGTGCATACATTTGGGAAAATTTGGGAAGAAAGAGGCTTAATAAATTCCCAGGGAAAGGGATTGGTTCATCAGGAGTTAATAATTGAAATTTTGCAGGCTTTACGGAGGCCGGTAGGAATAGCAGTGGTCCATTTAAAAGGGCATCAGCGGGGATTAACTCCACTGACAAGGGGAAACAATCTAGCAGATCAAGAAGCAAAACGAGCGGCTTTAATGATCTTCAAGGAAAAGAAAGATAGAAAGTTTCCTTGCAAGGATTGTTGGAAGAGCACACTTCATTGTAGCTGTGCGAATCCTAATTATCAGTTTTGTTGTGTGCATGGGGAAGAGTACCACCTGTACAGCTTCACTGTGCAGGAGAAAGACAAGTTAGTCTGAATGGGGGCAAGGGAAGTCAAATCTGGAGAATGGGAACTTCCTGATGGACGAGAGGTCGTTTCAAAAACTATGGCTATAAGAATCATGCGCAAGTACCATGAAAACACCCACTGGGGGGTTCAAGCACTAGTAGATCAATTTGCCATAAAATATGCTTGCATTGGGGTATATAATATAGCAAAAAGAATAATTGGAGATTGCCTAATTTGCCAAAAAGTGAACAAGCACCAATTAAGAGAAAGACCATTAGGGGGAAGAGATTTGGCTCACCGACCCTTTGCCAAAATTCAGATAGACTTCACCGAACTACCGAAAGTAGGCAGGTATAGATATTTGTTGGTAATAATAGATCATTTAACACACTTTGTAGAAGCATTTCCAACAGTCAGGGCCACTGCCCAAACGGTGACAAAACTATTGCTTGAAAATGTGATACCTAGGTATGGCTCTATTGAAACTATTGACTCTGATAGGGGACCACATTTTGCTTCAAAAATCATAAAAGAAGTTTTTACTGCTTTGGGGACCAAGTGGGAATATCATACACCCTGGCACCCACAGAGTTCGGGAAAAATAGAGCGGGTAAACGGTGAGATAAAGAAACAACTGACCAAATTAATGATGGAGACCAAATTATCTTGGGTAAAATGCCTTCCCTTAGCCTTATTAAATATTAGAATCCAACCTCACACGGATATGGGAATCTCCCCTTTCGAAATGTTATATGGAATGCCTTATGATTTGGAGGTTCCCCGAGATCATCCCCAGGCTGAAAATTTACAACTGAAACAGTACATAATCCAACTCATGTCTATGAGGAAACAATTGCGAGATAAAGGCTTAGCAGTACAAAGGCCTCCGTTGGACATTGCAATACACAATATACAACCTGGAGATAACGTTTTAATTAGGTCATGGAAGGAGTCCTCACTAACTCCCCGCTGGGAAGGGCCTTATCTTGTTTTACTCACTACAGAAACCGCCATCCGGACTGCTGAACGGGGGTGGACCCATGCCAGCCGGGTAAAAGGACCCATCTCCGAGGAGCAGCGGGAGAGCTCTGGAGACCCGAATACCTTGAAATTAAAACTGCGAAGAAAAAGACAGACTAATAAATTGAACTGAGCAATGAACATGTATCGGTAAGGCGGAGACGCTTCGCTTGTTAACCTTTTTTTTACAGAAGAACCACACTTGGAGACCTGGAAAATACATGGATACGTAAGGACTATATTGAAATCAGAATTGTGGTTGTAATTGTAATTATCATTATATATATGAGCCTTTAAGAAAAGTGATGTGTCACATAGTTCATATTAATTGTAGCAATAAGTTTGGTAGTAGCAGGGAAGGAACTTACATATCTTTGGAAGTGCCGAAAACAGGAGTAGCCTCGTTTAAACAATTTAAAAATAAAATACCAAAGTGCTACTCCCAGGAGAATCGGGAGCCGAACAGAAAATAAATAAGTGAGGGCCGATTCACTATCACATTTCTCCTGAAGATTGTCCTTGCCACCAAGAAGATGACATTCCTCGTAGCTCGAAGCAACCGAGTTGACGAGCGAGGTGGAGGGACAAGGTGCTGTGGAGAACTGACCCCTGTCACTGCAGATGATTTAAAGGCCCTCCAAGTGAAAAGGCCCCGAGGTTCCAAATGGGAAAAAGGCACTAGTCAAATTGGCTTAAAACAAAATTGGAGGCTTCACCCTTTTCGGTACGTCCTGACTATTCTGTTTTTAATGTTACCACAAACATGGGGGAAACGGAGCCACCAAGCTCATCAGCCATTCGAATGGACACTGCATCAAGTGGGCATTGATGATGATAAAGTCATACAAACTATAATAACTCCAGGGGCCCCTGCCTTTAAGACCACTCTGTGTCAGTTAGCGCCAGTAGATGGAGCGTGTAAAAATGAAGGTACACCATTTTATCTATGCCCGAGCTCTAACCCTGGGAAATCGTATTGTAACCAACCAGGACAACATTTTTGCGCATACTGGGGTTGTGAAACAATTGCTAACCGGTGGATTCCAGAGCCTGGAAAAGATCCCTTCTTGAAGGTATCTTGGGCCCCAAGCCGCAAGTGGTACGTACACTGGATAGAAGTGGGTCTGTCAGTATCGCAAAGTGGAGTTGCAACTACTGGCACTTGAATGTGACCCGACCTCAGGACCCTAGCTGGCTAGTAGGAAGAACTCGGGGAGTTCGTTATTATAAGGAACTAGGGCAAGATAGAGGTGGGCTAATACACATTAAAAAGAAACCAGCCTCGAATGATCCACTGCCAGTAGGCCCCAACCAGGTCCTGACTGATGATTTGGCTAAGAAAACAGACCCCGACCAGACATTGACTGATAGTTTGGTCAAGGAAACAGAGGGTGATGTAACAAAAGTTATTGTAATGAATAGTACCCAAGCCATCCAAACCCCTGACGAAAACTCTGGGGATAACCCTCTTTGGAAACTGATGCAAGCCAGTTACCTGGTATTAAACCACACAAACCCAAATATGACCCAACATTGCTGGTTGTGTTGCGATACTAGACCTCCCTTCTATGAGGCAATAGGCATCCACTCAAAGGCGAAAAGGGTAAATGGTTCAAACCCAACACAATGTTTATGGGATTCTGAAGGTCGAAAACCAGGCCTGACGATGCAACATGTATCGGGACAAGGGAGATGTATTGGGAATGTACCCCCAGAGAAAAATAAATTATGCAAGATAAGAGCTTCCCTGAAAGGGAAGCCCCCTGCTGATTGGCTAATACCAGCCCGTAACACCAAATGGATCTGCTCCAAAACTGGAATCACTCCCTGTTTATCTCTTAAATTGTTCAACGAATATGAGGAATATTGCATCCAAGTGATGATAATCCCCCGGATCATATACCACCCTGAGGAATTTGTGCATAATAACCAGAATACCCAGAGTCACCACTTACAGAAACGAGAACCATTTACCTTTACGGCTTTGACAATAGCCACTTTGATAGCTGTAGGAGCAACAGGCGCGGGCACAGGAGTAACGTCATTGGTCCAACAAAATCAGAAATTTCAATCACTTAGAATAGCAGTAGACGAAGACTTGGTAAGAATTGAACAATCAATAACTGCCTTGGAAAAATCTGTTAGATCATTATCAGAGGTGGTGCTACAAAACCGAAGGGGGTTAGATTTAATGTTTCTACAACAAGGTGGGCTATGTGCTGCCTTGGGAGAACAATGTTGTGTATATGCTGATCACACAGGGATTGTAAGGGATACTATGACAAAACTTCAGGAAGGCCTAGAAAAACGAAAACGAGAACAAGAAACGCAACAAAGCTGGTATGAGTCCTGGTTTAACCACTCTCCTTGGCTTACCGCATTACTATCTACCATTGCAGGACCCTTGATTATATTAATACTGGTATTAACTTTTGGACCCTGTATATTCAATAGAGTAGTTACAATTGTAAAAAACAGATTGGAAGCAGCTCATTTGATGCTTATGAGAGCCAAGCATGAACCTCTGGGAGGAATACCGGAGGTGGAGGAGACCCTCATTTTGAGCCAGCAGGTGCTTAAGCGATTTGATGAACAAAATAGTGAAAAGAAAAAAGGGGGATTGTAATAAACTGTGAGCTGTTTGTTCATCAAACCTTGTCAGAACAATGGAGAGTTATATGAAATACACAAAGTCGGCCACAAGAAAGTTACATTAAATACACAAGGTCAGCCACAGGCACCTGGCTATGTAAAAACGGCATGCAGGACTGCGAAAGGAGGGAGCGGGGGGGGGCTCATAAAGATGAAGGGTATAAAACCAGTAACTTTCTAACCATATAGTTTGAAGAAGCAATTAGTGGGAGGGGGAAGTCTGGTTTGGAGCAAGAAACAGTCTCACATTATCTCGAGGGAGGGAGGGAGTGATTAAAAGGAGCAAGGATTCGAGAACAGGATGGCACCCATCACATAAATCTCCTTGTTCAAGAAGGACACGAATCGGCTCAGACTGATAAGGACACTGCCAACTTGTGGGAACAGCACATTCCAGGCAAAGGTGAAAAGTACACCGTGAAGAAGACCTACGGCCTTCCTCCCAAAAGACCCCCGAAGACCCTCGCCCACAATTCCTGGGAGAATTTGCGCAAGCGCGAAGGACTGATAAGCTAATTAGCATACGAAGCGAGAGTAGGTGGGTTTAGGTAATGAATATGTATAAGCATCAACGGAATATTTATTGTTTTTACTGTATAAGAATGGGGCGGTTTGCTATCTCGGCGCGCGCCGTTGGCGGAGCAGGAGACTCCCCGGCCGCCCAGCGCTGTTTTGCTTACTGGTCGCTTGCTTTAATAAACCAAATTTTTAATTGGCCAATCTCTGTCAGTTAATTGGACAAAGAGGGCAGATAAACTATAACAGCAGGACGCCATTTTATGGGGGCAGGACGCCATTTTGGGGGGGTAGAAGGCCCAGTTGTGGGGCAGGGGGCCACTTTCGGGGGCAAGAGAGCATTTTGGGGGGCAGGACGCCATTTTGGGGGGTAGAAGGCCCAGTTATGGGGCAGGAGACCACTTTCGGGGGCGAGAGCGCATTTTGTGGGGCAAGGAGGCCATTTTGGGGGTCGCCCCACCCACGGCGAGGGAGGACCCGAGACACCCAATCGCGGCGAGGGACGACCCGAGACACCCAATGGCGGCGAGGGAAGACCTCCGGTGTCCAATGGCGGCAAGGTGAGACCCGAGTGAGCTCCGCCCCCCCACCCCCCCAGCTTATGGGCGGGGCCACGTTGGGTTGGCCAACCTGGTTGAGCTCTCAAGACCCGCGATGGCCCCGCCCACGGCGGCCATCTTGGGACAGAACGCTGGGCAGAGATGAGAGGCGGGAAGGGGCCCAGGGGAGTTTTTACTCGTGGCCCATGCCGCGCTGGCAAAGCAGCGCCGTCCCCTCCTCTTCCTCGGAGGAAGGGGGTGGGCGGGGCTTCCTCCCGGCACGGGGCCGTCCGCGGGGGCTCAGCCCTCGTCGCTGCCGGAGACGCTGGCCATGGCGTAGGCGCCGGCGTCGTCCTTGTCGTGCAGCCCCTTCCAGTGAACGCCGCCTGGCCGGGGGAGGGGGGCGGGGCCTAGGCGGGGGGTGCAGCCGCGATGGCCCCGCCCCCTCAGTGAAAAACCGGGTGGCCCTGCCCCCTTCCCGGTTTTATATCGCTCGATGTTAAGCTTGGGAAGAGGGAGGGGTGGAGGGAGGTTATCTTGTTCTCTGTCTCATTATCTTGCTGTTTGTAGTAATAAATGAATAGTTTTCCCCAAGTCGAGTCTGTTTTGCCCGTGATGGTAAATTTAAGGATTTCTCCCTGTCCTTATCTCAAACCTCGAGCCGTTTTTCCTTACATTATCTCCCCCTGTTCTCTCGGAGGGTGGGAGGAGTGAGAGAGAGACTGCGTAGTCTGGTCCTGATCGGGGCTGAACTACGACAGTGTTACTTTCTTAAACATTCTCCAAACCCATAGGTACAGCACAATAGTTAATATTAATAAAACTCCTAAGCTAATCAATAAGATCACAACGGGGCGCACCATAGTATTAAGGATCCCTGTTGCCTCTGTCCCAGCCCCACTCATGCCCTGAGTACATTTCCATTTTGTGCATAACCACAGTGGCCAAGTTTAAGCCCGACCGTTTAAAAGGTGGTCCCATGCTTCCTGTAAACCCAAGGGAGGCGTGAGACCACGGCCATTTGGTGTCCTTTTGATTACAAGTTAGTGGTAAGATGCAGGAAAATATTGTAAGCCCAATCACAATTCCAATTAAACAATTGGTCATTTTAGGATTTAGTTGGTCTAGTGGATTAGTACAGCTACTTCTGTAGATAATGTACTGCCTTTGGTGACCTGCTAAAATGGGTTTTATATTTCCTATAATAAAATGACAAATAAGATATAAACTGTACCGATGACAGATTTGGGCGAGATTAGTTACTGGCCGGTCCCGGTTTCTTTGTCCGGTATCGTTTGCTGTGGTGTCCCTCCGGTTCACTACTGCACTGTTCCCGCCCTTATCCGTTCGAACGAGTTTAAGTCTCAAGTCTTCGTTGTTGTCTGGAGTTACTTTCCACAAGGTTGCAGAGGCTCTCTTGATCCGAGTATGGTGTATCCAGGAGTTCTGTCCCTTTACCTTAATTGCCGTGTAGGTGGAGAGGAGGACTTGAAAAGGTCCGGCCCACTGTGGTTCCAGAGTTTTTTCTGTAAGAGACTTAACATATACATAGTCCCCTGGTTGTATATCGTGAACAGGCCCATCCAGACCCCTACGACGTGTTCCCATTGCATGTTTTTCAATTCTTTTTAATTGTTTGTTTAGTGCCACCATATAGGAGGTCATTATTTCTTCACCAATTTGTGAAGACGTTCCCTTTTGTACCCCATAGGGTCGTCCATATAGAATTTCGAATGGACTAAGCCCTTCTCTTGCTCTTGGTCTGGTTCGTATTCGTATAAGAGCTAATGGTAAAGTTAGATTAGTTTCCTGACCCAACTTGACAATCTGTTGTTTGATTAGGTGATTCATTTTCTCCACCTGGCCACTTGATTGTGGTCGGTAAGAGATATGTAATTGCCACTCTATCCCTAGATGGTGGCTAATTGCTTGTACTATTCTGGACACAAAATGTGGTCCTCTATCCGATGACATTACTGCTGCGACTCCAAACCTAGGTACTATTTCCTGGAGCAGTATTTTGGTTACTTCCCAGGCTTTAGCAGTTCCGCACGGGAAAGCTTCTGGCCAGCCTGAAAAGGTATCCGTAAGTACTAATAAGTATCGATACCCCCCTTTTCTAGGGAGTTCTGAGAAATCAATCTGCCAACGTTGTCCCGGACCATTCCCCTTTCCGATTTTTTCAAGTTTCGGCCCTTTTACAACTTTAGGATTAGTCTGGAGACAAAGATCACATTGTTGAGTTACTTGTCTAACGGTAGTGTCTAAGTTTCACGCTATTATGTTCCTGATGAGATCTTTATATAGGGCTTCTGCCCCCCCCTCCCCCCAGTGTCTTTTTCTATGTTCTTCTCGGACTACTGACCATATCATGTAGGAGGGAATTACTACCCTCCCGTGTGAGGGGTAGTAATTGGCCCACCCTTCCTCATTATATGACCCCTTTAGATCATTAATAAGTTTGCCGACTTCCTTTGTGTATTCTGGTTTACCTTCTAGAAATACCTGTCCATCAGGTATTAGCGCACCCTCTACCTTGATTGTTTCTCTAGCTGCTTGTTTTGCTTCCCTATCTGCCAGCTCATTTCCTCTTTCCAATTCTGTGCTCACTTTCTGGTGTGCTTTAATATGCATAATTGCCACCTTTTTGGGAAGCTGGACTGCATTCAGGATTTTCAAAATCCCTTCTGCGTGTTTGATGGTTTTTCCATGAGAATTTAACAGTCCTCTTGCCTTCCATATTGCTCCATGGGCATGTACCACCCCAAAGGCATATTTAGGGTCAGTCCAAATGTTTACAGTCCTTCCCTGGGCTCTCTCCAGGGCTCAGGTAAGGGCTATGATCTCGGCCTTTTGGGCTGAGACGTCGGCTGATAGTGGCCTGGACTCTATCACCTTTTCAAAAGTGGTAACAGCATATCCGGAATGTCGCCTTCCATTTAACATATAGCTGCTTCCATCGGTGAACCAATGTTCGGCTCCATCGACAGGGACATCTTTAAGATCCGTTCGACTAGAATACATGGTTTCAATTGTTTCCAAGCAGTCATGACTCACCGGCTCCCCGATGTTCCCATCAAGGAATGAGGCCGGATTGATGATGTTTGTGGTCACGATTTCAACATCATCCTGTTCAACCATTATAGCTTGATATTTCAGGAACCTTTGTGGGGAAAGCCAATGCCCTCCTTTTGCTTCAAGGACCGCAGATACAGTCTGGGAAACTAGGACAGTCATTTTCTGGCCTAGAGTGAACTTTCAGGCTTCTTGAATGTTTAGAATGACAGCTGCTACTGCTCTCAGACAGCTGGGCCACTGTCGCAGTTCAGCCCTGATCAGGACCAGACTACACAGTCTCTCTCTCGCTCCCCCCACCCTCCGAGAGAATAGGGGGAGATGATATAAGAAAAACGGCTCGAGGTTTGAGATAAGGACGGGAAGAAATTTGTAAAGTTACCGTTACAGGCAAAACAGACTCGACTTGGGGAAAAACACTCATTTATTTCTAAAACTAGCAGGAGAATGAGACAGGGAACAAGATAACCTCCCCCCACTCCTCCCTCTTCCCGGGCTTAACATTATCTCTACTACCTTCCCCTCCCGAGCAGCATGGAGGGGGGGTCGGGGGCGGGGGGGGGGGAATGGGGGTCGCAGTCAGTTCATCACGCGTTGTTTTACGCCTCTGTGTCATCGTTGGGGGAAGAACTCCTTGCATTCCTCCTCTGCTCCAGCGTGGGGTCCCTCCCACGGCCCACAGTCCTCCGTGAAACTGCCCCGGCATGGGTCATCTCTTCCACAGGGTGCAGTCCCTCTAGAACAGCTGTCCCAGCGGGCCCTCCACGGGGCACAGTCTCCTTCAGGCCTCTACCTGTTCCGGCGTGGGGTCCTCCACAGGCTGCAGGTGGACCTCTGCCCCTCCGTGGACCTCCATGGGCTGCAGGGGGACAACCTGCTCCACCATGGTCGTCACCACGAGTTGCAGAGGAATCTTGGCCAGAAGCCATATTACTCCTCCCCCTCCTCCTTCACTGACCTTGGCGTCTGCAGCCGTTCCTCGCAACAGGCTGGCAGACGCCTCTCAGGATCCTTTTTACATCTTATTCACTTCAACTGCTCCTCTCCACTTCTTGCAGCCAGGCCGGGCCGAGTTGGGCCCAGTCGGCTGCCCGGCGGGAGGCCAGAGGGTGAGGCCTGCAAGGCCCACAAGGCTCGCGCTTCCCCCTCTCTGCCCCCCGCTCAGCTGCTTCACATCTCTCCCTTTTTTTTTTTCTGTTTCCCCCTTCTTAAATATGTTATAGCAGAGGCATTATCACAGAACATTCTGCTACCAATTGGCTCGGCCTTGGCCAGCAGTGGGTCCGCCCTAGGCCCGGCCAAGTCCACTGAACAAAGGGGAGCGACTTCTAGCAGTTTCCTACAGAAGCTGCCACCTTAGCACCCCCCCACTAACAAAACCAGAACAGCCACCCTTTCGCAGCGGCATCCAGCTGTTTGGAGAAGTATGCTACTGCCCGTCTGTATGGTCCCAAATCTTGTGCCAATATTCCTAGTGCCATTCCTTGTTTTTCGTGGGAAAATAGAAAAAATGGCTTACTCACATCAGGAAGTCCCAATGCCGATGCCGACATCAGGGCTTTCTTCAGCTGATGGAAGGCTCGATCTGACTCAGCATCCCACTGGAGATCCTTTTGGTTAGCTGCTATCAGGGAATAGAGTGGCTTAAACAGGCAGACCATAATCACATATCCAAAGTTGGCACCACCCTGTCATTCCTAAGAATGTCCGCAGTTCCTTTATAGTTTGTGGTCGGGGGCTTTGGCATATGGCCTCTTTCCGGGCTTGTCCTAGGATCCGTTGTCCGGCACTGATCTCGTACCCCAGGTACGTGACCTGGGGTTGTAACAACGCCTGTGCCTTTTTCTTAGAAACCCGATATCCCTGTAGTCCCAGGAAATTTAACAGACTCACGGTCCAAATGACACAGGATTCTTTGGTTCTGGTTGCAATAAGAAGGTCGTCTACATACTGTAACACCTTCCCTTCTTCTGAAGGTGGTTCCCATGATTCCAAGTCCTTTGCTAGCTGATTCCTCAAAACTGTGGGGCACGAGAAGTGCCTGCTCCGGAGGCTTCTTGCGAGCAGCGCTAAAAGCACGCGAACATCGCGTTTCTGTGCTTTCCTGAACAGCTTGCGCTGGGACAGTTACAGCCGTGTTTTGCAAGCTGTCCGGGGTTCTGAGGCACTAAAAGTGCGGATGTGTGGCGAATGTCCAAGACGAGAACCGGCTGCTCTGAAAGCCCTTCCTGCTCTTCACGTACGCTTTCTAGCAGCTCTACGGACACACACGCGTCAGCCTCTTCACTGTCCTACACAGCTAGCACGCTGGCAGTTACCGTCAACTTGGAAGCAGCCGCGCAGAAGGCAGTCGCCCTGCAACCGGCGAACAGCGCACATTCGCGGCTACACGCGAGCTGGCCGCACTCGGAGCTTTCGCGGCTCTTCTCTCGCTCTTTCTCGCAGAGCTCCGGCGATGCACAACTCGAACCGCGAAAGCCGCAATGAGCTTTGTGCAAGCTGCGCAGAAGAAACAAGGCACTAAACCGGCAAATGTCCAGCTAATCTCCAACGTGAAAAGGGTCAGCAAGGAAAGCTCTTGCTAACAGCCCAGAAGCATTGCGACGCTTCTCTGGATGATTTGCCCACCAACACTTCACATCAGCTCAAGCCGGCTGCCCGGAGGAAAAGAGGCTAGGAAAGATCGTAGCAGGCACGGTTGTTGCTGCACGAGAAGTGCCTGCTCCGGAGGCTTCTTGCGAGCAGCGCTAAAAGCACGCGAACATCGCGTTTCTGTGCTTTCCTGAACAGCTTGCGCTGGGACAGTTACAGCCGTGTTTTGCAAGCTGTCCGGGGTTCTGAGGCACTAAAAGTGCGGATGTGTGGCGAATGTCCAAGACGAGAACCGGCTGCTCTGAAAGCCCTTCCTGCTCTTCACGTACGCTTTCTAGCAGCTCTACGGACACACACGCGTCAGCCTCTTCACTGTCCTACACAGCTAGCACGCTGGCAGTTACCGTCAACTTGGAAGCAGCCGCGCAGAAGGCAGTCGCCCTGCAACCGGCGAACAGCGCACATTCGCGGCTACACGCGAGCTGGCCGCACTCGGAGCTTTCGCGGCTCTTCTCTCGCTCTTTCGCGCAGAGCTCCGGCGATGCACAACTCGAACCGCGAAAGCCGCAATGAGCTTTGTGCAAGCTGCGCAGAAGAAACAAGGCACTAAACCGGCAAATGTCCAGCTAATCTCCAACGTGAAAAGGGTCAGCAAGGAAAGCTCTTGCTAACAGCCCAGAAGCATTGCGACTCTTCTCTGGATGATTTGCCCACCAACACTTCACATCAGCTCAAGCCGGCTGCCCGGAGGAAAAGAGGCTAGGAAAGATCGTAGCAGGCACGGTTGTTGCTGCACGAGAAGTGCCTGCTCCGGAGGCTTCTTGCGAGCAGCGCTAAAAGCACGCGAACATCGCGTTTCTGTGCTTTCCTGAACAGCTTGCGCTGGGACAGTTACAGCCGTGTTTTGCAAGCTGTCCGGGGTTCTGAGGCACTAAAAGTGCGGATGTGTGGCGACTGTCCAAGACGAGAACCGGCTGCTCTGAAAGCCCTTCCTGCTCGTCACGTACGCTTTCTAGCAGCTCTACGGACACACACGCGTCAGCCTCTTCACTGTCCTACACAGCTAGCACGCTGGCAGTTACCGTCAACTTGGAAGCAGCCGCGCAGAAGGC
This sequence comes from Chlamydotis macqueenii, assembly GCF_036417535.1. Taxonomy (NCBI): domain Eukaryota; kingdom Metazoa; phylum Chordata; class Aves; order Otidiformes; family Otididae; genus Chlamydotis; species Chlamydotis macqueenii. The sequence goes on from NW_028239169.1 coordinate 55,757, forward strand.
AGTCGCCCTGCAACCGGCGAACAGCGCACATTCGCGGCTACACGCGAGCTGGCCGCACTCGGAGCTTTCGCGGCTCTTCTCTCGCTCTTTCCCGCAGAGCTCCGGCGATGCACAACTCGAACCGCGAAAGCCGCAATGAGCTTTGTGCAAGCTGCGCAGAAGAAACAAGGCACTAAACCGGCAAATGTCCAGCTAATCTCCAACGTGAAAAGGGTCAGCAAGGAAAGCTCTTGCTAACAGCCCAGAAGCATTGCGACGCTTCTCTGGATGATTTGCCCACCAACACTTCACATCAGCTCAAGCCGGCTGCCCGGAGGAAAAGAGGCTAGGAAAGATCGTAGCAGGCACGGTTGTTGCTGCACGAGAAGTGCCTGCTCCGGAGGCTTCTTGCGAGCAGCGCTAAAAGCACGCGAACATCGCGTTTCTGTGCTTTCCTGAACAGCTTGCGCTGGGACAGTTACAGCCGTGTTTTGCAAGCTGTCCGGGGTTCTGAGGCACTAAAAGTGCGGATGTGTGGCGACTGTCCAAGACGAGAACCGGCTGCTCTGAAAGCCCTTCCTGCTCGTCACGTACGCTTTCTAGCAGCTCTACAACACACACACGCGTCAGCCTCTTCACTGTCCTACACAGCTAGCACGCTGGCAGTTACCGTCAACTTGGAAGCAGCCGCGCAGAAGGCAGTCGCCCTGCAACCGGCGAACAGCGCACATTCGCGGCTACACGCGAGCTGGCCGCACTCGGAGCTTTCGCGGCTCTTCTCTCGCTCTTTCCCGCAGAGCTCCGGCGATGCACAACTCGAACCGCGAAAGCCGCAATGAGCTTTGTGCAAGCTGCGCAGAAGAAACAAGGCACTAAACCGGCAAATGTCCAGCTAATCTCCAACGTGAAAAGGGTCAGCAAGGAAAGCTCTTGCTAACAGCCCAGAAGCATTGCGACTCTTCTCTGGATGATTTGCCCACCAACACTTCACATCAGCTCAAGCCGGCTGCCCGGAGGAAAAGAGGCTAGGAAAGATCGTAGCAGGCACGGTTGTTGCTGCACGAGAAGTGCCTGCTCCGGAGGCTTCTTGCGAGCAGCGCTAAAAGCACGCGAACATCGCGTTTCTGTGCTTTCCTGAACAGCTTGCGCTGGGACAGTTACAGCCGTGTTTTGCAAGCTGTCCGGGGTTCTGAGGCACTAAAAGTGCGGATGTGTGGCGACTGTGCAAGACGAGAACCGGCTGCTCTGAAAGCCCTTCCTGCTCGTCACGTACGCTTTCTAGCAGCTCTACGGACACACACGCGTCAGCCTCTTCACTGTCCTACACAGCTAGCACGCTGGCAGTTACCGTCAACTTGGAAGCAGCCGCGCAGAAGGCAGTCGCCCTGCAACCGGCGAACAGCGCACATTCGCGGCTACACGCGAGCTGGCCGCACTCGGAGCTTTCGCGGCTCTTCTCTCGCTCTTTCCCGCAGAGCTCCGGCGATGCACAACTCGAACCGCGAAAGCCGCAATGAGCTTTGTGCAAGCTGCGCAGAAGAAACAAGGCACTAAACCGGCAAATGTCCAGCTAATCTCCAACGTGAAAAGGGTCAGCAAGGAAAGCTCTTGCTAACAGCCCAGAAGCATTGCGACGCTTCTCTGGATGATTTGCCCACCAACACTTCACATCAGCTCAAGCCGGCTGCCCGGAGGAAAAGAGGCTAGGAAAGATCGTAGCAGGCACGGTTGTTGCTGCACGAGAAGTGCCTGCTCCGGAGGCTTCTTGCGAGCAGCGCTAAAAGCACGCGAACATCGCGTTTCTGTGCTTTCCTGAACAGCTTGCGCTGGGACAGTTACAGCCGTGTTTTGCAAGCTGTCCGGGGTTCTGAGGCACTAAAAGTGCGGATGTGTGGCGACTGTGCAAGACGAGAACCGGCTGCTCTGAAAGCCCTTCCTGCTCGTCACGTACGCTTTCTAGCAGCTCTACGGACACACACGCGTCAGCCTCTTCACTGTCCTACACAGCTAGCACGCTGGCAGTTACCGTCAACTTGGAAGCAGCCGCGCAGAAGGCAGTCGCCCTGCAACCGGCGAACAGCGCACATTCGCGGCTACACGCGAGCTGGCCGCACTCGGAGCTTTCGCGGCTCTTCTCTCGCTCTTTCCCGCAGAGCTCCGGCGATGCACAACTCGAACCGCGAAAGCCGCAATGAGCTTTGTGCAAGCTGCGCAGAAGAAACAAGGCACTAAACCGGCAAATGTCCAGCTAATCTCCAACGTGAAAAGGGTCAGCAAGGAAAGCTCTTGCTAACAGCCCAGAAGCATTGCGACTCTTCTCTGGATGATTTGCCCACCAACACTTCACATCAGCTCAAGCCGGCTGCCCGGAGGAAAAGAGGCTAGGAAAGATCGTAGCAGGCACGGTTGTTGCTGCACGAGAAGTGCCTGCTCCGGAGGCTTCTTGCGAGCAGCGCTAAAAGCACGCGAACATCGCGTTTCTGTGCTTTCCTGAACAGCTTGCGCTGGGACAGTTACAGCCGTGTTTTGCAAGCTGTCCGGGGTTCTGAGGCACTAAAAGTGCGGATGTGTGGCGACTGTGCAAGACGAGAACCGGCTGCTCTGAAAGCCCTTCCTGCTCGTCACGTACGCTTTCTAGCAGCTCTACAACACACACACGCGTCAGCCTCTTCACTGTCCTACACAGCTAGCACGCTGGCAGTTACCGTCAACTTGGAAGCAGCCGCGCAGAAGGCAGTCGCCCTGCAACCGGCGAACAGCGCACATTCGCGGCTACACGCGAGCTGGCCGCACTCGGAGCTTTCGCGGCTCTTCTCTCGCTCTTTCTCGCAGAGCTCCGGCGATGCACAACTCGAACCGCGAAAGCCGCAATGAGCTTTGTGCAAGCTGCGCAGAAGAAACAAGGCACTAAACCGGCAAATGTCCAGCTAATCTCCAACGTGAAAAGGGTCAGCAAGGAAAGCTCTTGCTAACAGCCCAGAAGCATTGCGACGCTTCTCTGGATGATTTGCCCACCAACACTTCACATCAGCTCAAGCCGGCTGCCCGGAGGAAAACAGGCTAGGAAAGATCGTAGCAGGCACGGTTGTTGCTGCACGAGAAGTGCCTGCTCCGGAGGCTTCTTGCGAGCAGCGCTAAAAGCACGCGAACATCGCGTTTCTGTGCTTTCCTGAACAGCTTGCGCTGGGACAGTTACAGCCGTGTTTTGCAAGCTGTCCGGGGTTCTGAGGCACTAAAAGTGCGGATGTGTGGCGACTGTCCAAGACGAGAACCGGCTGCTCTGAAAGCCCTTCCTGCTCGTCACGTACGCTTTCTAGCAGCTCTACGGACACACACGCGTCAGCCTCTTCACTGTCCTACACAGCTAGCACGCTGGCAGTTACCGTCAACTTGGAAGCAGCCGCGCAGAAGGCAGTCGCCCTGCAACCGGCGAACAGCGCACATTCGCGGCTACACGCGAGCTGGCCGCACTCGGAGCTTTCGCGGCTCTTCTCTCGCTCTTTCCCGCAGAGCTCCGGCGATGCACAACTCGAACCGCGAAAGCCGCAATGAGCTTTGTGCAAGCTGCGCAGAAGAAACAAGGCACTAAACCGGCAAATGTCCAGCTAATCTCCAACGTGAAAAGGGTCAGCAAGGAAAGCTCTTGCTAACAGCCCAGAAGCATTGCGACGCTTCTCTGGATGATTTGCCCACCAACACTTCACATCAGCTCAAGCCGGCTGCCCGGAGGAAAAGAGGCTAGGAAAGATCGTAGCAGGCACGGTTGTTGCTGCACGAGAAGTGCCTGCTCCGGAGGCTTCTTGCGAGCAGCGCTAAAAGCACGCGAACATCGCGTTTCTGTGCTTTCCTGAACAGCTTGCGCTGGGACAGTTACAGCCGTGTTTTGCAAGCTGTCCGGGGTTCTGAGGCACTAAAAGTGCGGATGTGTGGCGACTGTCCAAGACGAGAACCGGCTGCTCTGAAAGCCCTTCCTGCTCGTCACGTACGCTTTCTAGCAGCTCTACAACACACACACGCGTCAGCCTCTTCACTGTCCTACACAGCTAGCACGCTGGCAGTTACCGTCAACTTGGAAGCAGCCGCGCAGAAGGCAGTCGCCCTGCAACCGGCGAACAGCGCACATTCGCGGCTACACGCGAGCTGGCCGCACTCGGAGCTTTCGCGGCTCTTCTCTCGCTCTTTCCCGCAGAGCTCCGGCGATGCACAACTCGAACCGCGAAAGCCGCAATGAGCTTTGTGCAAGCTGCGCAGAAGAAACAAGGCACTAAACCGGCAAATGTCCAGCTAATCTCCAACGTGAAAAGGGTCAGCAAGGAAAGCTCTTGCTAACAGCCCAGAAGCATTGCGACTCTTCTCTGGGTGATTTGCCCACCAACACTTCACATCAGCTCAAGCCGGCTGCCCGGAGGAAAAGAGGCTAGGAAAGATCGTAGCAGGCACGGTTGTTGCTGCACGAGAAGTGCCTGCTCCGGAGGCTTCTTGCGAGCAGCGCTAAAAGCACGCGAACATCGCGTTTCTGTGCTTTCCTGAACAGCTTGCGCTGGGACAGTTACAGCCGTGTTTTGCAAGCTGTCCGGGGTTCTGAGGCACTAAAAGTGCGGATGTGTGGCGACTGTCCAAGACGAGAACCGGCTGCTCTGAAAGCCCTTCCTGCTCGTCACGTACGCTTTCTAGCAGCTCTACAACACACACACGCGTCAGCCTCTTCACTGTCCTACACAGCTAGCACGCTGGCAGTTACCGTCAACTTGGAAGCAGCCGCGCAGAAGGCACTCGCCCTGCAACCGGCGAACAGCGCACATTCGCGGCTACACGCGAGCTGGCCGCACTCGGAGCTTTCGCGGCTCTTCTCTCGCTCTTTCCCGCAGAGCTCCGGCGATGCACAACTCGAACCGCGAAAGCCGCAATGAGCTTTGTGCAAGCTGCGCAGAAGAAACAAGGCACTAAACCGGCAAATGTCCAGCTAATCTCCAACGTGAAAAGGGTCAGCAAGGAAAGCTCTTGCTAACAGCCCAGAAGCATTGCGACGCTTCTCTGGATGATTTGCCCACCAACACTTCACATCAGCTCAAGCCGGCTGCCCGGAGGAAAAGAGGCTAGGAAAGATCGTAGCAGGCACGGTTGTTGCTGCACGAGAAGTGCCTGCTCCGGAGGCTTCTTGCGAGCAGCGCTAAAAGCACGCGAACATCGCGTTTCTGTGCTTTCCTGAACAGCTTGCGCTGGGACAGTTACAGCCGTGTTTTGCAAGCTGTCCGGGGTTCTGAGGCACTAAAAGTGCGGATGTGTGGCGACTGTGCAAGACGAGAACCGGCTGCTCTGAAAGCCCTTCCTGCTCGTCACGTACGCTTTCTAGCAGCTCTACAACACACACACGCGTCAGCCTCTTCACTGTCCTACACAGCTAGCACGCTGGCAGTTACCGTCAACTTGGAAGCAGCCGCGCAGAAGGCAGTCGCCCTGCAACCGGCGAACAGCGCACATTCGCGGCTACACGCGAGCTGGCCGCACTCGGAGCTTTCGCGGCTCTTCTCTCGCTCTTTCCCGCAGAGCTCCGGCGATGCACAACTCGAACCGCGAAAGCCGCAATGAGCTTTGTGCAAGCTGCGCAGAAGAAACAAGGCACTAAACCGGCAAATGTCCAGCTAATCTCCAACGTGAAAAGGGTCAGCAAGGAAAGCTCTTGCTAACAGCCCAGAAGCATTGCGACTCTTCTCTGGATGATTTGCCCACCAACACTTCACATCAGCTCAAGCCGGCTGCCCGGAGGAAAAGAGGCTAGGAAAGATCGTAGCAGGCACGGTTGTTGCTGCACGAGAAGTGCCTGCTCCGGAGGCTTCTTGCGAGCAGCGCTAAAAGCACGCGAACATCGCGTTTCTGTGCTTTCCTGAACAGCTTGCGCTGGGACAGTTACAGCCGTGTTTTGCAAGCTGTCCGGGGTTCTGAGGCACTAAAAGTGCGGATGTGTGGCGACTGTGCAAGACGAGAACCGGCTGCTCTGAAAGCCCTTCCTGCTCGTCACGTACGCTTTCTAGCAGCTCTACGGACACACACGCGTCAGCCTCTTCACTGTCCTACACAGCTAGCACGCTGGCAGTTACCGTCAACTTGGAAGCAGCCGCGCAGAAGGCAGTCGCCCTGCAACCGGCGAACAGCGCACATTCGCGGCTACACGCGAGCTGGCCGCACTCGGAGCTTTCGCGGCTCTTCTCTCGCTCTTTCTCGCAGAGCTCCGGCGATGCACAACTCGAACCGCGAAAGCCGCAATGAGCTTTGTGCAAGCTGCGCAGAAGAAACAAGGCACTAAACCGGCAAATGTCCAGCTAATCTCCAACGTGAAAAGGGTCAGCAAGGAAAGCTCTTGCTAACAGCCCAGAAGCATTGCGACGCTTCTCTGGATGATTTGCCCACCAACACTTCACATCAGCTCAAGCCGGCTGCCCGGAGGAAAACAGGCTAGGAAAGATCGTAGCAGGCACGGTTGTTGCTGCACGAGAAGTGCCTGCTCCGGAGGCTTCTTGCGAGCAGCGCTAAAAGCACGCGAACATCGCGTTTCTGTGCTTTCCTGAACAGCTTGCGCTGGGACAGTTACAGCCGTGTTTTGCAAGCTGTCCGGGGTTCTGAGGCACTAAAAGTGCGGATGTGTGGCGACTGTCCAAGACGAGAACCGGCTGCTCTGAAAGCCCTTCCTGCTCTTCACGTAAGCTTTCTAGCAGCTCTACGGACACACACGCGTCAGCCTCTTCACTGTCCTACACAGCTAGCACGCTGGCAGTTACCGTCAACTTGGAAGCAGCCGCGCAGAAGGCAGTCGCCCTGCAACCGGCGAACAGCGCACATTCGCGGCTACACGCGAGCTGGCCGCACTCGGAGCTTTCGCGGCTCTTCTCTCGCTCTTTCTCGCAGAGCTCCGGCGATGCACAACTCGAACCGCGAAAGCCGCAATGAGCTTTGTGCAAGCTGCGCAGAAGAAACAAGGCACTAAACCGGCAAATGTCCAGCTAATCTCCAACGTGAAAAGGGTCAGCAAGGAAAGCTCTTGCTAACAGCCCAGAAGCATTGCGACTCTTCTCTGGGTGATTTGCCCACCAACACTTCACATCAGCTCAAGCCGGCTGCCCGGAGGAAAAGAGGCTAGGAAAGATCGTAGCAGGCACGGTTGTTGCTGCACGAGAAGTGCCTGCTCCGGAGGCTTCTTGCGAGCAGCGCTAAAAGCACGCGAACATCGCGTTTCTGTGCTTTCCTGAACAGCTTGCGCTGGGACAGTTACAGCCGTGTTTTGCAAGCTGTCCGGGGTTCTGAGGCACTAAAAGTGCGGATGTGTGGCGACTGTGCAAGACGAGAACCGGCTGCTCTGAAAGCCCTTCCTGCTCGTCACGTACGCTTTCTAGCAGCTCTACGGACACACACGCGTCAGCCTCTTCACTGTCCTACACAGCTAGCACGCTGGCAGTTACCGTCAACTTGGAAGCAGCCGCGCAGAAGGCAGTCGCCCTGCAACCGGCGAACAGCGCACATTCGCGGCTACACGCGAGCTGGCCGCACTCGGAGCTTTCGCGGCTCTTCTCTCGCTCTTTCCCGCAGAGCTCCGGCGATGCACAACTCGAACCGCGAAAGCCGCAATGAGCTTTGTGCAAGCTGCGCAGAAGAAACAAGGCACTAAACCGGCAAATGTCCAGCTAATCTCCAACGTGAAAAGGCTCAGCAAGGAAAGCTCTTGCTAACAGCCCAGAAGCATTGCGACTCTTCTCTGGATGATTTGCCCACCAACACTTCACATCAGCTCAAGCCGGCTGCCCGGAGGAAAAGAGGCTAGGAAAGATCGTAGCAGGCACGGTTGTTGCTGCACGAGAAGTGCCTGCTCCGGAGGCTTCTTGCGAGCAGCGCTAAAAGCACGCGAACATCGCGTTTCTGTGCTTTCCTGAACAGCTTGCGCTGGAACAGTTACAGCCGTGTTTTGCAAGCTGTCCGGGGTTCTGAGGCACTAAAAGTGCGGATGTGTGGCGACTGTGCAAGACGAGAACCGGCTGCTCTGAAAGCCCTTCCTGCTCGTCACGTACGCTTTCTAGCAGCTCTATGGACACACACGCGTCAGCCTCTTCACTGTCCTACACAGCTAGCACGCTGGCAGTTACCGTCAACTTGGAAGCAGCCGCGCAGAAGGCACTCGCCCTGCAACCGGCGAACAGCGCACATTCGCGGCTACACGCGAGCTGGCCGCACTCGGAGCTTTCGCGGCTCTTCTCTCGCTCTTTCCCGCAGAGCTCCGGCGATGCACAACTCGAACCGCGAAAGCCGCAATGAGCTTTGTGCAAGCTGCGCAGAAGAAACAAGGCACTAAACCGGCAAATGTCCAGCTAATCTCCAACGTGAAAAGGGTCAGCAAGGAAAGCTCTTGCTAACAGCCCAGAAGCATTGCGACGCTTCTCTGGATGATTTGCCCACCAACACTTCACATCAGCTCAAGCCGGCTGCCCGGAGGAAAAGAGGCTAGGAAAGATCGTAGCAGGCACGGTTGTTGCTGCACGAGAAGTGCCTGCTCCGGAGGCTTCTTGCGAGCAGCGCTAAAAGCACGCGAACATCGCGTTTCTGTGCTTTCCTGAACAGCTTGCGCTGGGACAGTTACAGCCGTGTTTTGCAAGCTGTCCGGGGTTCTGAGGCACTAAAAGTGCGGATGTGTGGCGACTGTGCAAGACGAGAACCGGCTGCTCTGAAAGCCCTTCCTGCTCGTCACGTACGCTTTCTAGCAGCTCTACGGACACACACGCGTCAGCCTCTTCACTGTCCTACACAGCTAGCACGCTGGCACTTACCGTCAACTTGGAAGCAGCCGCGCAGAAGGCAGTCGCCCTGCAACCGGCGAACAGCGCACATTCGCGGCTACACGCGAGCTGGCCGCACTCGGAGCTTTCGCGGCTCTTCTCTCGCTCTTTCCCGCAGAGCTCCGGCGATGCACAACTCGAACCGCGAAAGCCGCAATGAGCTTTGTGCAAGCTGCGCAGAAGAAACAAGGCACTAAACCGGCAAATGTCCAGCTAATCTCCAACGTGAAAAGGGTCAGCAAGGAAAGCTCTTGCTAACAGCCCAGAAGCATTGCGACGCTTCTCTGGATGATTTGCCCACCAACACTTCACATCAGCTCAAGCCGGCTGCCCGGAGGAAAAGAGGCTAGGAAAGATCGTAGCAGGCACGGTTGTTGCTGCACGAGAAGTGCCTGCTCCGGAGGCTTCTTGCGAGCAGCGCTAAAAGCACGCGAACATCGCGTTTCTGTGCTTTCCTGAACAGCTTGCGCTGGGACAGTTACAGCCGTGTTTTGCAAGCTGTCCGGGGTTCTGAGGCACTAAAAGTGCGGATGTGTGGCGACTGTCCAAGACGAGAACCGGCTGCTCTGAAAGCCCTTCCTGCTCTTCACGTACGCTTTCTAGCAGCTCTACGGACACACACGCGTCAGCCTCTTCACTGTCCTACACAGCTAGCACGCTGGCAGTTACCGTCAACTTGGAAGCAGCCGCGCAGAAGGCAGTCGCCCTGCAACCGGCGAACAGCGCACATTCGCGGCTACACGCGAGCTGGCCGCACTCGGAGCTTTCGCGGCTCTTCTCTCGCTCTTTCCCGCAGAGCTCCGGCGATGCACAACTCGATCCGCGAAAGCCGCAATGAGCTTTGTGCAAGCTGCGCAGAAGAAACAAGGCACTAAACCGGCAAATGTCCAGCTAATCTCCAACGTGAAAAGGGTCAGCAAGGAAAGCTCTTGCTAACAGCCCAGAAGCATTGCGACTCTTCTCTGGATGATTTGCCCACCAACACTTCACATCAGCTCAAGCCGGCTGCCCGGAGGAAAAGAGGCTAGGAAAGATCGTAGCAGGCACGGTTGTTGCTGCACGAGAAGTGCCTGCTCCGGAGGCTTCTTGCGAGCAGCGCTAAAAGCACGCGAACATCGCGTTTCTGTGCTTTCCTGAACAGCTTGCGCTGGAACAGTTACAGCCGTGTTTTGCAAGCTGTCCGGGGTTCTGAGGCACTAAAAGTGCGGATGTGTGGCGACTGTGCAAGACGAGAACCGGCTGCTCTGAAAGCCCTTCCTGCTCGTCACGTACGCTTTCTAGCAGCTCTACAACACACACACGCGTCAGCCTCTTCACTGTCCTACACAGCTAGCACGCTGGCAGTTACAGTCAACTTGGAAGCAGCCGCGCAGAAGGCAGTCGCCCTGCAACCGGCGAACAGCGCACATTCGCGGCTACACGCGAGCTGGCCGCACTCGGAGCTTTCGCGGCTCTTCTCTCGCTCTTTCCCGCAGAGCTCCGGCGATGCACAACTCGAACCGCGAAAGCCGCAATGAGCTTTGTGCAAGCTGCGCAGAAGAAACAAGGCACTAAACCGGCAAATGTCCAGCTAATCTCCAACGTGAAAAGGGTCAGCAAGGAAAGCTCTTGCTAACAGCCCAGAAGCATTGCGACTCTTCTCTGGATGATTTGCCCACCAACACTTCACATCAGCTCAAGCCGGCTGCCCGGAGGAAAAGAGGCTAGGAAAGATCGTAGCAGGCACGGTTGTTGCTGCACGAGAAGTGCCTGCTCCGGAGGCTTCTTGCGAGCAGCGCTAAAAGCACGCGAACATCGCGTTTCTGTGCTTTCCTGAACAGCTTGCGCTGGGACAGTTACAGCCGTGTTTTGCAAGCTGTCCGGGGTTCTGAGGCACTAAAAGTGCGGATGTGTGGCGACTGTGCAAGACGAGAACCGGCTGCTCTGAAAGCCCTTCCTGCTCGTCACGTACGCTTTCTAGCAGCTCTACGGACACACACGCGTCAGCCTCTTCACTGTCCTACACAGCTAGCACGCTAGCAGTTACCGTCAACTTGGAAGCAGCCGCGCAGAAGGCAGTCGCCCTGCAACCGGCGAACAGCGCACATTCGCGGCTACACGCGAGCTGGCCGCACTCGGAGCTTTCGCGGCTCTTCTCTCGCTCTTTCTCGCAGAGCTCCGGCGATGCACAACTCGAACCGCGAAAGCCGCAATGAGCTTTGTGCAAGCTGCGCAGAAGAAACAAGGCACTAAACCGGCAAATGTCCAGCTAATCTCCAACGTGAAAAGGCTCAGCAAGGAAAGCTCTTGCTAACAGCCCAGAAGCATTGCGACGCTTCTCTGGATGATTTGCCCACCAACACTTCACATCAGCTCAAGCCGGCTGCCCGGAGGAAAAGAGGCTAGGAAAGATCGTAGCAGGCACGGTTGTTGCTGCACGAGAAGTGCCTGCTCCGGAGGCTTCTTGCGAGCAGCGCTAAAAGCACGCGAACATCGCGTTTCTGTGCTTTCCTGAACAGCTTGCGCTGGGACAGTTACAGCCGTGTTTTGCAAGCTGTCCGGGGTTCTGAGGCACTAAAAGTGCGGATGTGTGGCGACTGTGCAAGACGAGAACCGGCTGCTCTGAAAGCCCTTCCTGCTCGTCACGTACGCTTTCTAGCAGCTCTACGGACACACACGCGTCAGCCTCTTCACTGTCCTACACAGCTAGCACGCTGGCAGTTACCGTCAACTTGGAAGCAGCCGCGCAGAAGGCAGTCGCCCTGCAACCGGCGAACAGCGCACATTCGCGGCTACACGCGAGCTGGCCGCACTCGGAGCTTTCGCGGCTCTTCTCTCGCTCTTTCCCGCAGAGCTCCGGCGATGCACAACTCGAACCGCGAAAGCCGCAATGAGCTTTGTGCAAGCTGCGCAGAAGAAACAAGGCACTAAACCGGCAAATGTCCAGCTAATCTCCAACGTGAAAAGGGTCAGCAAGGAAAGCTCTTGCTAACAGCCCAGAAGCATTGCGACGCTTCTCTGGATGATTTGCCCACCAACACTTCACATCAGCTCAAGCCGGCTGCCCGGAGGAAAAGAGGCTAGGAAAGATCGTAGCAGGCACGGTTGTTGCTGCACGAGAAGTGCCTGCTCCGGAGGCTTCTTGCGAGCAGCGCTAAAAGCACGCGAACATCGCGTTTCTGTGCTTTCCTGAACAGCTTGCGCTGGGACAGTTACAGCCGTGTTTTGCAAGCTGTCCGGGGTTCTGAGGCACTAAAAGTGCGGATGTGTGGCGACTGTCCAAGACGAGAACCGGCTGCTCTGAAAGCCCTTCCTGCTCGTCACGTACGCTTTCTAGCAGCTCTACGGACACACACGCGTCAGCCTCTTCACTGTCCTACACAGCTAGCACGCTGGCAGTTACCGTCAACTTGGAAGCAGCCGCGCAGAAGGCAGTCGCCCTGCAACCGGCGAACAGCGCACATTCGCGGCTACACGCGAGCTGGCCGCACTCGGAGCTTTCGCGGCTCTTCTCTCGCTCTTTCCCGCAGAGCTCCGGCGATGCACAACTCGAACCGCGAAAGCCGCAATGAGCTTTGTGCAAGCTGCGCAGAAGAAACAAGGCACTAAACCGGCAAATGTCCAGCTAATCTCCAACGTGAAAAGGCTCAGCAAGGAAAGCTCTTGCTAACAGCCCAGAAGCATTGCGACTCTTCTCTGGATGATTTGCCCACCAACACTTCACATCAGCTCAAGCCGGCTGCCCGGAGGAAAAGAGGCTAGGAAAGATCGTAGCAGGCACGGTTGTTGCTGCACGAGAAGTGCCTGCTCCGGAGGCTTCTTGCGAGCAGCGCTAAAAGCACGCGAACATCGCGTTTCTGTGCTTTCCTGAACAGCTTGCGCTGGAACAGTTACAGCCGTGTTTTGCAAGCTGTCCGGGGTTCTGAGGCACTAAAAGTGCGGATGTGTGGCGACTGTGCAAGACGAGAACCGGCTGCTCTGAAAGCCCTTCCTGCTCGTCACGTACGCTTTCTAGCAGCTCTATGGACACACACGCGTCAGCCTCTTCACTGTCCTACACAGCTAGCACGCTGGCAGTTACCGTCAACTTGGAAGCAGCCGCGCAGAAGGCACTCGCCCTGCAACCGGCGAACAGCGCACATTCGCGGCTACACGCGAGCTGGCCGCACTCGGAGCTTTCGCGGCTCTTCTCTCGCTCTTTCCCGCAGAGCTCCGGCGATGCACAACTCGAACCGCGAAAGCCGCAATGAGCTTTGTGCAAGCTGCGCAGAAGAAACAAGGCACTAAACCGGCAAATGTCCAGCTAATCTCCAACGTGAAAAGGGTCAGCAAGGAAAGCTCTTGCTAACAGCCCAGAAGCATTGCGACGCTTCTCTGGATGATTTGCCCACCAACACTTCACATCAGCTCAAGCCGGCTGCCCGGAGGAAAAGAGGCTAGGAAAGATCGTAGCAGGCACGGTTGTTGCTGCACGAGAAGTGCCTGCTCCGGAGGCTTCTTGCGAGCAGCGCTAAAAGCACGCGAACATCGCGTTTCTGTGCTTTCCTGAACAGCTTGCGCTGGGACAGTTACAGCCGTGTTTTGCAAGCTGTCCGGGGTTCTGAGGCACTAAAAGTGCGGATGTGTGGCGACTGTCCAAGACGAGAACCGGCTGCTCTGAAAGCCCTTCCTGCTCTTCACGTACGCTTTCTAGCAGCTCTACAACACACACACGCGTCAGCCTCTTCACTGTCCTACACAGCTAGCACGCTGGCAGTTACCGTCAACTTGGAAGCAGCCGCGCAGAAGGCAGTCGCCCTGCAACCGGCGAACAGCGCACATTCGCGGCTACACGCGAGCTGGCCGCACTCGGAGCTTTCGCGGCTCTTCTCTCGCTCTTTCCCGCAGAGCTCCGGCGATGCACAACTCGATCCGCGAAAGCCGCAATGAGCTTTGTGCAAGCTGCGCAGAAGAAACAAGGCACTAAACCGGCAAATGTCCAGCTAATCTCCAACGTGAAAAGGGTCAGCAAGGAAAGCTCTTGCTAACAGCCCAGAAGCATTGCGACTCTTCTCTGGATGATTTGCCCACCAACACTTCACATCAGCTCAAGCCGGCTGCCCGGAGGAAAAGAGGCTAGGAAAGATCGTAGCAGGCACGGTTGTTGCTGCACGAGAAGTGCCTGCTCCGGAGGCTTCTTGCGAGCAGCGCTAAAAGCACGCGAACATCGCGTTTCTGTGCTTTCCTGAACAGCTTGCGCTGGAACAGTTACAGCCGTGTTTTGCAAGCTGTCCGGGGTTCTGAGGCACTAAAAGTGCGGATGTGTGGCCGACTGTGCAAGACGAGAACCGGCTGCTCTGAAAGCCCTTCCTGCTCGTCACGTACGCTTTCTAGCAGCTCTACAACACACACACGCGTCAGCCTCTTCACTGTCCTACACAGCTAGCACGCTGGCAGTTACAGTCAACTTGGAAGCAGCCGCGCAGAAGGCACTCGCCCTGCAACCGGCGAACAGCGCACATTCGCGGCTACACGCGAGCTGGCCGCACTCGGAGCTTTCGCGGCTCTTCTCTCGCTCTTTCCCGCAGAGCTCCGGCGATGCACAACTCGAACCGCGAAAGCCGCAATGAGCTTTGTGCAAGCTGCGCAGAAGAAACAAGGCACTAAACCGGCAAATGTCCAGCTAATCTCCAACGTGAAAAGGGTCAGCAAGGAAAGCTCTTGCTAACAGCCCAGAAGCATTGCGACTCTTCTCTGGATGATTTGCCCACCAACACTTCACATCAGCTCAAGCCGGCTGCCCGGAGGAAAAGAGGCTAGGAAAGATCGTAGCAGGCACGGTTGTTGCTGCACGAGAAGTGCCTGCTCCGGAGGCTTCTTGCGAGCAGCGCTAAAAGCACGCGAACATCGCGTTTCTGTGCTTTCCTGAACAGCTTGCGCTGGGACAGTTACAGCCGTGTTTTGCAAGCTGTCCGGGGTTCTGAGGCACTAAAAGTGCGGATGTGTGGCGACTGTGCAAGACGAGAACCGGCTGCTCTGAAAGCCCTTCCTGCTCGTCACGTACGCTTTCTAGCAGCTCTACAACACACACACGCGTCAGCCTCTTCACTGTCCTACACAGCTAGCACGCTGGCAGTTACCGTCAACTTGGAAGCAGCCGCGCAGAAGGCAGTCGCCCTGCAACCGGCGAACAGCGCACATTCGCGGCTACACGCGAGCTGGCCGCACTCGGAGCTTTCGCGGCTCTTCTCTCGCTCTTTCCCGCAGAGCTCCGGCGATGCACAACTCGAACCGCGAAAGCCGCAATGAGCTTTGTGCAAGCTGCGCAGAAGAAACAAGGCACTAAACCGGCAAATGTCCAGCTAATCTCCAACGTGAAAAGGGTCAGCAAGGAAAGCTCTTGCTAACAGCCCAGAAGCATTGCGACTCTTCTCTGGATGATTTGCCCACCAACACTTCACATCAGCTCAAGCCGGCTGCCCGGAGGAAAAGAGGCTAGGAAAGATCGTAGCAGGCACGGTTGTTGCTGCACGAGAAGTGCCTGCTCCGGAGGCTTCTTGCGAGCAGCGCTAAAAGCACGCGAACATCGCGTTTCTGTGCTTTCCTGAACAGCTTGCGCTGGGACAGTTACAGCCGTGTTTTGCAAGCTGTCCGGGGTTCTGAGGCACTAAAAGTGCGGATGTGTGGCGACTGTGCAAGACGAGAACCGGCTGCTCTGAAAGCCCTTCCTGCTCGTCACGTACGCTTTCTAGCAGCTCTACGGACACACACGCGTCAGCCTCTTCACTGTCCTACACAGCTAGCACGCTAGCAGTTACCATCAACTTGGAAGCAGCCGCGCAGAAGGCAGTCGCCCTGCAACCGGCGAACAGCGCACATTCGCGGCTACACGCGAGCTGGCCGCACTCGGAGCTTTCGCGGCTCTTCTCTCGCTCTTTCTCGCAGAGCTCCGGCGATGCACAACTCGAACCGCGAAAGCCGCAATGAGCTTTGTGCAAGCTGCGCAGAAGAAACAAGGCACTAAACCGGCAAATGTCCAGCTAATCTCCAACGTGAAAAGGGTCAGCAAGGAAAGCTCTTGCTAACAGCCCAGAAGCATTGCGACGCTTCTCTGGATGATTTGCCCACCAACACTTCACATCAGCTCAAGCCGGCTGCCCGGAGGAAAAGAGGCTAGGAAAGATCGTAGCAGGCACGGTTGTTGCTGCACGAGAAGTGCCTGCTCCGGAGGCTTCTTGCGAGCAGCGCTAAAAGCACGCGAACATCGCGTTTCTGTGCTTTCCTGAACAGCTTGCGCTGGGACAGTTACAGCCGTGTTTTGCAAGCTGTCCGGGGTTCTGAGGCACTAAAAGTGCGGATGTGTGGCGACTGTCCAAGACGAGAACCGGCTGCTCTGAAAGCCCTTCCTGCTCTTCACGTACGCTTTCTAGCAGCTCTACGGACACACACGCGTCAGCCTCTTCACTGTCCTACACAGCTAGCACGCTGGCAGTTACCGTCAACTTGGAAGCAGCCGCGCAGAAGGCAGTCGCCCTGCAACCGGCGAACAGCGCATCATCGCGGCTACACGCGAGCTGGCCGCACTCGGAGCTTTCGCGGCTCTTCTCTCGCTCTTTCTCGCAGAGCTCCGGCGATGCACAACTCGAACCGCGAAAGCCGCAATGAGCTTTGTGCAAGCTGCGCAGAAGAAACAAGGCACTAAACCGGCAAATGTCCAGCTAATCTCCAACGTGAAAAGGGTCAGCAAGGAAAGCTCTTGCTAACAGCCCAGAAGCATTGCGACTCTTCTCTGGGTGATTTGCCCACCAACACTTCACATCAGCTCAAGCCGGCTGCCCGGAGGAAAAGAGGCTAGGAAAGATCGTAGCAGGCACGGTTGTTGCTGCACGAGAAGTGCCTGCTCCGGAGGCTTCTTGCGAGCAGCGCTAAAAGCACGCGAACATCGCGTTTCTGTGCTTTCCTGAACAGCTTGCGCTGGGACAGTTACAGCCGTGTTTTGCAAGCTGTCCGGGGTTCTGAGGCACTAAAAGTGCGGATGTGTGGCGACTGTCCAAGACGAGAACCGGCTGCTCTGAAAGCCCTTCCTGCTCTTCACGTACGCTTTCTAGCAGCTCTACGGACACACACGCGTCAGCCTCTTCACTGTCCTACACAGCTAGCACGCTGGCAGTTACCGTCAACTTGGAAGCAGCCGCGCAGAAGGCAGTCGCCCTGCAACCGGCGAACAGCGCATCATCGCGGCTACACGCGAGCTGGCCGCACTCGGAGCTTTCGCGGCTCTTCTCTCGCTCTTTCTCGCAGAGCTCCGGCGATGCACAACTCGAACCGCGAAAGCCGCAATGAGCTTTGTGCAAGCTGCGCAGAAGAAACAAGGCACTAAACCGGCAAATGTCCAGCTAATCTCCAACGTGAAAAGGGTCAGCAAGGAAAGCTCTTGCTAACAGCCCAGAAGCATTGCGACTCTTCTCTGGATGATTTGCCCACCAACACTTCACATCAGCTCAAGCCGGCTGCCCGGAGGAAAAGAGGCTAGGAAAGATCGTAGCAGGCACGGTTGTTGCTGCACGAGAAGTGCCTGCTCCGGAGGCTTCTTGCGAGCAGCGCTAAAAGCACGCGAACATCGCGTTTCTGTGCTTTCCTGAACAGCTTGCGCTGGGACAGTTACAGCCGTGTTTTGCAAGCTGTCCGGGGTTCTGAGGCACTAAAAGTGCGGATGTGTGGCGACTGTCCAAGACGAGAACCGGCTGCTCTGAAAGCCCTTCCTGCTCTTCACGTACGCTTTCTAGCAGCTCTACGGACACACACGCGTCAGCCTCTTCACTGTCCTACACAGCTAGCACGCTGGCAGTTACCGGCAACTTGGAAGCAGCCGCGCAGAAGGCAGTCGCCCTGCAACCGGCGAACAGCGCATCATCGCGGCTACACGCGAGCTGGCCGCACTCGGAGCTTTCGCGGCTCTTCTCTCGCTCTTTCCCGCAGAGCTCCGGCGATGCACAACTCGAACCGCGAAAGCCGCAATGAGCTTTGTGCAAGCTGCGCAGAAGAAACAAGGCACTAAACCGGCAAATGTCCAGCTACTCTCCCACGTGAAAACGGTCAGCAAGGAAAGCTCTTGCTAACAGCCCAGAAGCATTGCGACTCTTCTCTGGATGATTTGCCCACCAACACTTCACATCAGCTCAAGCCGGCTGCCCGGAGGAAAAGAGGCTAGGAAAGATCGTAGCAGGCACGGTTGTTGCTGCACGAGAAGTGCCTGCTCCGGAGGCTTCTTGCGAGCAGCGCTAAAAGCACGCGAACATCGCGTTTCTGTGCTTTCCTGAACAGCTTGCGCTGGGACAGTTACAGCCGTGTTTTGCAAGCTGTCCGGGGTTCTGAGGCACTAAAAGTGCGGATGTGTGGCGACTGTCCAAGACGAGAACCGGCTGCTCTGAAAGCCCTTCCTGCTCTTCACGTACGCTTTCTAGCAGCTCTACGGACACACACGCGTCAGCCTCTTCACTGTCCTACACAGCTAGCACGCTGGCAGTTACCGGCAACTTGGAAGCAGCCGCGCAGAAGGCAGTCGCCCTGCAACCGGCGAACAGCGCATCATCGCGGCTACACGCGAGCTGGCCGCACTCGGAGCTTTCGCGGCTCTTCTCTCGCTCTTTCCCGCAGAGCTCCGGCGATGCACAACTCGAACCGCGAAAGCCGCAATGAGCTTTGTGCAAGCTGCGCAGAAGAAACAAGGCACTAAACCGGCAAATGTCCAGCTACTCTCCCACGTGAAAACGGTCAGCAAGGAAAGCTCTTGCTAACAGCCCAGAAGCATTGCGACTCTTCTCTGGATGATTTGCCCACCAACACTTCACATCAGCTCAAGCCGGCTGCCCGGAGGAAAAGAGGCTAGGAAAGATCGTAGCAGGCACGGTTGTTGCTGCACGAGAAGTGCCTGCTCCGGAGGCTTCTTGCGAGCAGCGCTAAAAGCACGCGAACATCGCGTTTCTGTGCTTTCCTGAACAGCTTGCGCTGGGACAGTTACAGCCGTGTTTTGCAAGCTGTCCGGGGTTCTGAGGCACTAAAAGTGCGGATGTGTGGCGACTGTCCAAGACGAGAACCGGCTGCTCTGAAAGCCCTTCCTGCTCTTCACGTACGCTTTCTAGCAGCTCTACGGACACACACGCGTCAGCCTCTTCACTGTCCTACACAGCTAGCACGCTGGCAGTTACCGTCAACTTGGAAGCAGCCGCGCAGAAGGCAGTCGCCCTGCAACCGGCGAACAGCGCACATTCGCGGCTACACGCGAGCTGGCCGCACTCGGAGCTTTCGCGGCTCTTCTCTCGCTCTTTCCCGCAGAGCTCCGGCGATGCACAACTCGAACCGCGAAAGCCGCAATGAGCTTTGTGCAAGCTGCGCAGAAGAAACAAGGCACTAAACCGGCAAATGTCCAGCTAATCTCCAACGTGAAAAGGGTCAGCAAGGAAAGCTCTTGCTAACAGCCCAGAAGCATTGCGACTCTTCTCTGGATGATTTGCCCACCAACACTTCACATCAGCTCAAGCCGGCTGCCCGGAGGAAAAGAGGCTAGGAAAGATCGTAGCAGGCACGGTTGTTGCTGCACGAGAAGTGCCTGCTCCGGAGGCTTCTTGCGAGCAGCGCTAAAAGCACGCGAACATCGCGTTTCTGTGCTTTCCTGAACAGCTTGCGCTGGGACAGTTACAGCCGTGTTTTGCAAGCTGTCCGGGGTTCTGAGGCACTAAAAGTGCGGATGTGTGGCGACTGTCCAAGACGAGAACCGGCTGCTCTGAAAGCCCTTCCAGTTCTTCACGTACGCTTTCTAGCAGCTCTACAACACACACACGCGTCAGCCTCTTCACTGTCCTACACAGCTAGCACGCTGGCAGTTACCGTCAACTTGGAAGCAGCCGCGCAGAAGGCAGTCGCCCTGCAACCGGCGAACAGCGCACATTCGCGGCTACACGCGAGCTGGCCGCACTCGGAGCTTTCGCGGCTCTTCTCTCGCTCTTTCTCGCAGAGCTCCGGCGATGCACAACTCGAACCGCGAAAGCCGCAATGAGCTTTGTGCAAGCTGCGCAGAAGAAACAAGGCACTAAACCGGCAAATGTCCAGCTAATCTCCAACGTGAAAAGGGTCAGCAAGGAAAGCTCTTGCTAACAGCCCAGAAGCATTGCGACTCTTCTCTGGGTGATTTGCCCACCAACACTTCACATCAGCTCAAGCCGGCTGCCCGGAGGAAAAGAGGCTAGGAAAGATCGTAGCAGGCACGGTTGTTGCTGCACGAGAAGTGCCTGCTCCGGAGGCTTCTTGCGAGCAGCGCTAAAAGCACGCGAACATCGCGTTTCTGTGCTTTCCTGAACAGCTTGCGCTGGGACAGTTACAGCCGTGTTTTGCAAGCTGTCCGGGGTTCTGAGGCACTAAAAGTGCGGATGTGTGGCGACTGTCCAAGACGAGAACCGGCTGCTCTGAAAGCCCTTCCTGCTCTTCACGTACGCTTTCTAGCAGCTCTACGGACACACACGCGTCAGCCTCTTCACTGTCCTACACAGCTAGCACGCTGGCAGTTACCGGCAACTTGGAAGCAGCCGCGCAGAAGGCAGTCGCCCTGCAACCGGCGAACAGCGCATCATCGCGGCTACACGCGAGCTGGCCGCACTCGGAGCTTTCGCGGCTCTTCTCTCGCTCTTTCTCGCAGAGCTCCGGCGATGCACAACTCGAACCGCGAAAGCCGCAATGAGCTTTGTGCAAGCTGCGCAGAAGAAACAAGGCACTAAACCGGCAAATGTCCAGCTAATCTCCAACGTGAAAAGGGTCAGCAAGGAAAGCTCTTGCTAACAGCCCAGAAGCATTGCGACTCTTCTCTGGGTGATTTGCCCACCAACACTTCACATCAGCTCAAGCCGGCTGCCCGGAGGAAAAGAGGCTAGGAAAGATCGTAGCAGGCACGGTTGTTGCTGCACGAGAAGTGCCTGCTCCGGAGGCTTCTTGCGAGCAGCGCTAAAAGCACGCGAACATCGCGTTTCTGTGCTTTCCTGAACAGCTTGCGCTGGGACAGTTACAGCCGTGTTTTGCAAGCTGTCCGGGGTTCTGAGGCACTAAAAGTGCGGATGTGTGGCGACTGTCCAAGACGAGAACCGGCTGCTCTGAAAGCCCTTCCTGCTCTTCACGTACGCTTTCTAGCAGCTCTACGGACACACACGCGTCAGCCTCTTCACTGTCCTACACAGCTAGCACGCTGGCAGTTACCGGCAACTTGGAAGCAGCCGCGCAGAAGGCAGTCGCCCTGCAACCGGCGAACAGCGCACATTCGCGGCTACACGCGAGCTGGCCGCACTCGGAGCTTTCGCGGCTCTTCTCTCGCTCTTTCCCGCAGAGCTCCGGCGATGCACAACTCGAACCGCGAAAGCCGCAATGAGCTTTGTGCAAGCTGCGCAGAAGAAACAAGGCACTAAACCGGCAAATGTCCAGCTACTCTCCCACGTGAAAAGGGTCAGCAAGGAAAGCTCTTGCTAACAGCCCAGAAGCATTGCGACTCTTCTCTGGATGATTTGCCCACCAACACTTCACATCAGCTCAAGCCGGCTGCCCGGAGGAAAAGAGGCTAGGAAAGATCGTAGCAGGCACGGTTGTTGCTGCACGAGAAGTGCCTGCTCCGGAGGCTTCTTGCGAGCAGCGCTAAAAGCACGCGAACATCGCGTTTCTGTGCTTTCCTGAACAGCTTGCGCTGGGACAGTTACAGCCGTGTTTTGCAAGCTGTCCGGGGTTCTGAGGCACTAAAAGTGCGGATGTGTGGCGACTGTCCAAGACGAGAACCGGCTGCTCTGAAAGCCCTTCCTGCTCTTCACGTACGCTTTCTAGCAGCTCTACGGACACACACGCGTCAGCCTCTTCACTGTCCTACACAGCTAGCACGCTGGCAGTTACCGTCAACTTGGAAGCAGCCGCGCAGAAGGCAGTCGCCCTGCAACCGGCGAACAGCGCATCATCGCGGCTACACGCGAGCTGGCCGCACTCGGAGCTTTCGCGGCTCTTCTCTCGCTCTTTCTCGCAGAGCTCCGGCGATGCACAACTCGAACCGCGAAAGCCGCAATGAGCTTTGTGCAAGCTGCGCAGAAGAAACAAGGCACTAAACCGGCAAATGTCCAGCTACTCTCCCACGTGAAAACGGTCAGCAAGGAAAGCTCTTGCTAACAGCCCAGAAGCATTGCGACTCTTCTCTGGATGATTTGCCCACCAACACTTCACATCAGCTCAAGCCGGCTGCCCGGAGGAAAAGAGGCTAGGAAAGATCGTAGCAGGCACGGTTGTTGCTGCACGAGAAGTGCCTGCTCCGGAGGCTTCTTGCGAGCAGCGCTAAAAGCACGCGAACATCGCGTTTCTGTGCTTTCCTGAACAGCTTGCGCTGGGACAGTTACAGCCGTGTTTTGCAAGCTGTCCGGGGTTCTGAGGCACTAAAAGTGCGGATGTGTGGCGACTGTGCAAGACGAGAACCGGCTGCTCTGAAAGCCCTTCCTGCTCTTCACGTACGCTTTCTAGCAGCTCTACGGACACACACGCGTCAGCCTCTTCACTGTCCTACACAGCTAGCACGCTGGCAGTTACCGTCAACTTGGAAGCAGCCGCGCAGAAGGCAGTCGCCCTGCAACCGGCGAACAGCGCATCATCGCGGCTACACGCGAGCTGGCCGCACTCGGAGCTTTCGCGGCTCTTCTCTCGCTCTTTCTCGCAGAGCTCCGGCGATGCACAACTCGAACCGCGAAAGCCGCAATGAGCTTTGTGCAAGCTGCGCAGAAGAAACAAGGCACTAAACCGGCAAATGTCCAGCTAATCTCCAACGTGAAAAGGGTCAGCAAGGAAAGCTCTTGCTAACAGCCCAGAAGCATTGCGACTCTTCTCTGGGTGATTTGCCCACCAACACTTCACATCAGCTCAAGCCGGCTGCCCGGAGGAAAAGAGGCTAGGAAAGATCGTAGCAGGCACGGTTGTTGCTGCACGAGAAGTGCCTGCTCCGGAGGCTTCTTGCGAGCAGCGCTAAAAGCACGCGAACATCGCGTTTCTGTGCTTTCCTGAACAGCTTGCGCTGGGACAGTTACAGCCGTGTTTTGCAAGCTGTCCGGGGTTCTGAGGCACTAAAAGTGCGGATGTGTGGCGACTGTGCAAGACGAGAACCGGCTGCTCTGAAAGCCCTTCCTGCTCTTCACGTACGCTTTCTAGCAGCTCTACGGACACACACGCGTCAGCCTCTTCACTGTCCTACACAGCTAGCACGCTGGCAGTTACCGTCAACTTGGAAGCAGCCGCGCAGAAGGCAGTCGCCCTGCAACCGGCGAACAGCGCATCATCGCGGCTACACGCGAGCTGGCCGCACTCGGAGCTCTCGCGGCTCTTCTCTCGCTCTTTCTCGCAGAGCTCCGGCGATGCACAACTCGAACCGCGAAAGCCGCAATGAGCTTTGTGCAAGCTGCGCAGAAGAAACAAGGCACTAAACCGGCAAATGTCCAGCTAATCTCCAACGTGAAAAGGGTCAGCAAGGAAAGCTCTTGCTAACAGCCCAGAAGCATTGCGACTCTTCTCTGGGTGATTTGCCCACCAACACTTCACATCAGCTCAAGCCGGCTGCCCGGAGGAAAAGAGGCTAGGAAAGATCGTAGCAGGCACGGTTGTTGCTGCACGAGAAGTGCCTGCTCCGGAGGCTTCTTGCGAACAGCGCTAAAAGCACGCGAACATCGCGTTTCTGTGCTTTCCTGAACAGCTTGCGCTGGGACAGTTACAGCCGTGTTTTGCAAGCTGTCCGGGGTTCTGAGGCACTAAAAGTGCGGATGTGTGGCGACTGTCCAAGACGAGAACCGGCTGCTCTGAAAGCCCTTCCTGCTCTTCACGTACGCTTTCTAGCAGCTCTACGGACACACACGCGTCAGCCTCTTCACTGTCCTACACAGCTAGCACGCTGGCAGTTACCGTCAACTTGGAAGCAGCCGCGCAGAAGGCAGTCGCCCTGCAAACGGCGAACAGCGCATCATCGCGGCTACACGCGAGCTGGCCGCACTCGGAGCTTTCGCGGCTCTTCTCTCGCTCTTTCCCGCAGAGCTCCGGCGATGCACAACTCGAACCGCGAAAGCCGCAATGAGCTTTGTGCAAGCTGCGCAGAAGAAACAAGGCACTAAACCGGCAAATGTCCAGCTAATCTCCAACGTGAAAAGGGTCAGCAAGGAAAGCTCTTGCTAACAGCCCAGAAGCATTGCGACTCTTCTCTGGATGATTTGCCCACCAACACTTCACATCAGCTCAAGCCGGCTGCCCGGAGGAAAAGAGGCTAGGAAAGATCGTAGCAGGCACGGTTGTTGCTGCACGAGAAGTGCCTGCTCCGGAGGCTTCTTGCGAGCAGCGCTAAAAGCACGCGAACATCGCGTTTCTGTGCTTTCCTGAACAGCTTGCGCTGGGACAGTTACAGCCGTGTTTTGCAAGCTGTCCGGGGTTCTGAGGCACTAAAAGTGCGGATGTGTGGCGACTGTCCAAGACGAGAACCGGCTGCTCTGAAAGCCCTTCCTGCTCGTCACGTACGCTTTCTAGCAGCTCTACGGACACACACGCGTCAGCCTCTTCACTGTCCTACACAGCTAGCACGCTGGCAGTTACCGTCAACTTGGAAGCAGCCGCGCAGAAGGCAGTCGCCCTGCAACCGGCGAACAGCGCATCATCGCGGCTACACGCGAGCTGGCCGCACTCGGAGCTTTCGCGGCTCTTCTCTCGCTCTTTCTCGCAGAGCTCCGGCGATGCACAACTCGAACCGCGAAAGCCGCAATGAGCTTTGTGCAAGCTGCGCAGAAGAAACAAGGCACTAAACCGGCAAATGTCCAGCTACTCTCCCACGTGAAAACGGTCAGCAAGGAAAGCTCTTGCTAACAGCCCAGAAGCATTGCGACTCTTCTCTGGATGATTTGCCCACCAACACTTCACATCAGCTCAAGCCGGCTGCCCGGAGGAAAAGAGGCTAGGAAAGATCGTAGCAGGCACGGTTGTTGCTGCACGAGAAGTGCCTGCTCCGGAGGCTTCTTGCGAGCAGCGCTAAAAGCACGCGAACATCGCGTTTCTGTGCTTTCCTGAACAGCTTGCGCTGGGACAGTTACAGCCGTGTTTTGCAAGCTGTCCGGGGTTCTGAGGCACTAAAAGTGCGGATGTGTGGCGACTGTGCAAGACGAGAACCGGCTGCTCTGAAAGCCCTTCCTGCTCTTCACGTACGCTTTCTAGCAGCTCTACGGACACACACGCGTCAGCCTCTTCACTGTCCTACACAGCTAGCACGCTGGCAGTTACCGTCAACTTGGAAGCAGCCGCGCAGAAGGCAGTCGCCCTGCAACCGGCGAACAGCGCATCATCGCGGCTACACGCGAGCTGGCCGCACTCGGAGCTTTCGCGGCTCTTCTCTCGCTCTTTCTCGCAGAGCTCCGGCGATGCACAACTCGAACCGCGAAAGCCGCAATGAGCTTTGTGCAAGCTGCGCAGAAGAAACAAGGCACTAAACCGGCAAATGTCCAGCTAATCTCCAACGTGAAAAGGGTCAGCAAGGAAAGCTCTTGCTGCTCTTCACTCGCTCTTGCTAACAGCCCAGAAGCATTGCGACTCTTCTCTGGATGATTTGCCCACCAACACTTCACATCAGCTCAAGCCGGCTGCCCGGAGGAAAAGAGGCTAGGAAAGATCGTAGCAGGCACGGTTGTTGCTGCACGAGAAGTGCCTGCTCCGGAGGCTTCTTGCGAGCAGCGCTAAAAGCACGCGAACATCGCGTTTCTGTGCTTTCCTGAACAGCTTGCGCTGGGACAGTTACAGCCGTCTTTTGCAAGCTGTCCGGGGTTCTGAGGCACTAAAAGTGCGGATGTGTGGCGACTGTCCAAGACGAGAACCGGCTGCTCTGAAAGCCCTTCCTGCTCTTCACGTACGCTTTCTAGCAGCTCTACGGACACACACGCGTCAGCCTCTTCACTGTCCTACACAGCTAGCACGCTGGCAGTTACCGTCAACTTGGAAGCAGCCGCGCAGAAGGCAGTCGCCCTGCAACCGGCGAACAGCGCATCATCGCGGCTACACGCGAGCTGGCCGCACTCGGAGCTTTCGCGGCTCTTCTCTCGCTCTTTCTCGCAGAGCTCCGGCGATGCACAACTCGAACCGCGAAAGCCGCAATGAGCTTTGTGCAAGCTGCGCAGAAGAAACAAGGCACTAAACCGGCAAATGTCCAGCTAATCTCCAACGTGAAAAGGGTCAGCAAGGAAAGCTCTTGCTAACAGCCCAGAAGCATTGCGACTCTTCTCTGGGTGATTTGCCCACCAACACTTCACATCAGCTCAAGCCGGCTGCCCGGAGGAAAAGAGGCTAGGAAAGATCGTAGCAGGCACGGTTGTTGCTGCACGAGAAGTGCCTGCTCCGGAGGCTTCTTGCGAGCAGCGCTAAAAGCACGCGAACATCGCGTTTCTGTGCTTTCCTGAACAGCTTGCGCTGGGACAGTTACAGCCGTGTTTTGCAAGCTGTCCGGGGTTCTGAGGCACTAAAAGTGCGGATGTGTGGCGACTGTCCAAGACGAGAACCGGCTGCTCTGAAAGCCCTTCCTGCTCTTCACGTACGCTTTCTAGCAGCTCTACGGACACACACGCGTCAGCCTCTTCACTGTCCTACACAGCTAGCACGCTGGCAGTTACCGTCAACTTGGAAGCAGCCGCGCAGAAGGCAGTCGCCCTGCAACCGGCGAACAGCGCACATTCGCGGCTACACGCGAGCTGGCCGCACTCGGAGCTTTCGCGGCTCTTCTCTCGGTCTTTCTCGCAGAGCTCCGGCGATGCACAACTCGAACCGCGAAAGCCGCAATGAGCTTTGTGCAAGCTGCGCAGAAGAAACAAGGCACTAAACCGGCAAATGTCCAGCTACTCTCCCACGTGAAAACGGTCAGCAAGGAAAGCTCTTGCTAACAGCCCAGAAGCATTGCGACTCTTCTCTGGATGATTTGCCCACCAACACTTCACATCAGCTCAAGCCGGCTGCCCGGAGGAAAAGAGGCTAGGAAAGATCGTAGCAGGCACGGTTGTTGCTGCACGAGAAGTGCCTGCTCCGGAGGCTTCTTGCGAGCAGCGCTAAAAGCACGCGAACATCGCGTTTCTGTGCTTTCCTGAACAGCTTGCGCTGGGACAGTTACAGCCGTGTTTTGCAAGCTGTCCGGGGTTCTGAGGCACTAAAAGTGCGGCTGTGTGGCGACTGTCCAAGACGAGAACCGGCTGCTCTGAAAGCCCTTCCTGCTCGTCACGTACGCTTTCTAGCAGCTCTACGGACACACACGCGTCAGCCTCTTCACTGTCCTACACAGCTAGCACGCTGGCAGTTACCGTCAACTTGGAAGCAGCCGCGCAGAAGGCACTCGCCCTCCAACCGGCGAACAGCGCACATTCGCGGCTACACGCGAGCTGGCCGCACTCGGAGCTTTCGCGGCTCTTCTCTCGCTCTTTCCCGCAGAGCTCCGGCGATGCACAACTCGAACCGCGAAAGCCGCAATGAGCTTTGTGCAAGCTGCGCAGAAGAAACAAGGCACTAAACCGGCAAATGTCCAGCTAATCTCCAACGTGAAAAGGGTCAGCAAGGAAAG
Source organism: Chlamydotis macqueenii (assembly GCF_036417535.1). Classification (NCBI taxonomy): domain Eukaryota; kingdom Metazoa; phylum Chordata; class Aves; order Otidiformes; family Otididae; genus Chlamydotis; species Chlamydotis macqueenii. Next base: position 83,135 of record NW_028239169.1, read on the forward strand.
CTCTTGCTAACAGCCCAGAAGCATTGCGACTCTTCTCTGGATGATTTGCCCACCAACACTTCACATCAGCTCAAGCCGGCTGCCCGGAGGAAAAGAGGCTAGGAAAGATCGTAGCAGGCACGGTTGTTGCTGCACGAGAAGTGCCTGCTCCGGAGGCTTCTTGCGAACAGCGCTAAAAGCACGCGAACATCGCGTTTCTGTGCTTTCCTGAACAGCTTGCGCTGGGACAGTTACAGCCGTGTTTTGCAAGCTGTCCGGGGTTCTGAGGCACTAAAAGTGCGGATGTGTGGCGACTGTCCAAGACGAGAACCGGCTGCTCTGAAAGCCCTTCCAGTTCTTCACGTACGCTTTCTAGCAGCTCTACAACACACACACGCGTCAGCCTCTTCACTGTCCTACACAGCTAGCACGCTGGCAGTTACCGTCAACTTGGAAGCAGCCGCGCAGAAGGCAGTCGCCCTGCAACCGGCGAACAGCGCACATTCGCGGCTACACGCGAGCTGGCCGCACTCGGAGCTTTCGCGGCTCTTCTCTCGCTCTTTCTCGCAGAGCTCCGGCGATGCACAACTCGAACCGCGAAAGCCGCAATGAGCTTTGTGCAAGCTGCGCAGAAGAAACAAGGCACTAAACCGGCAAATGTCCAGCTAATCTCCAACGTGAAAAGGGTCAGCAAGGAAAGCTCTTGCTAACAGCCCAGAAGCATTGCGACTCTTCTCTGGGTGATTTGCCCACCAACACTTCACATCAGCTCAAGCCGGCTGCCCGGAGGAAAAGAGGCTAGGAAAGATCGTAGCAGGCACGGTTGTTGCTGCACGAGAAGTGCCTGCTCCGGAGGCTTCTTGCGAGCAGCGCTAAAAGCACGCGAACATCGCGTTTCTGTGCTTTCCTGAACAGCTTGCGCTGGGACAGTTACAGCCGTGTTTTGCAAGCTGTCCGGGGTTCTGAGGCACTAAAAGTGCGGATGTGTGGCGACTGTCCAAGACGAGAACCGGCTGCTCTGAAAGCCCTTCCTGCTCTTCACGTACGCTTTCTAGCAGCTCTACGGACACACACGCGTCAGCCTCTTCACTGTCCTACACAGCTAGCACGCTGGCAGTTACCGGCAACTTGGAAGCAGCCGCGCAGAAGGCAGTCGCCCTGCAACCGGCGAACAGCGCATCATCGCGGCTACACGCGAGCTGGCCGCACTCGGAGCTTTCGCGGCTCTTCTCTCGCTCTTTCTCGCAGAGCTCCGGCGATGCACAACTCGAACCGCGAAAGCCGCAATGAGCTTTGTGCAAGCTGCGCAGAAGAAACAAGGCACTAAACCGGCAAATGTCCAGCTAATCTCCAACGTGAAAAGGGTCAGCAAGGAAAGCTCTTGCTAACAGCCCAGAAGCATTGCGACTCTTCTCTGGGTGATTTGCCCACCAACACTTCACATCAGCTCAAGCCGGCTGCCCGGAGGAAAAGAGGCTAGGAAAGATCGTAGCAGGCACGGTTGTTGCTGCACGAGAAGTGCCTGCTCCGGAGGCTTCTTGCGAGCAGCGCTAAAAGCACGCGAACATCGCGTTTCTGTGCTTTCCTGAACAGCTTGCGCTGGGACAGTTACAGCCGTGTTTTGCAAGCTGTCCGGGGTTCTGAGGCACTAAAAGTGCGGATGTGTGGCGACTGTCCAAGACGAGAACCGGCTGCTCTGAAAGCCCTTCCTGCTCTTCACGTACGCTTTCTAGCAGCTCTACGGACACACACGCGTCAGCCTCTTCACTGTCCTACACAGCTAGCACGCTGGCAGTTACCGGCAACTTGGAAGCAGCCGCGCAGAAGGCAGTCGCCCTGCAACCGGCGAACAGCGCACATTCGCGGCTACACGCGAGCTGGCCGCACTCGGAGCTTTCGCGGCTCTTCTCTCGCTCTTTCCCGCAGAGCTCCGGCGATGCACAACTCGAACCGCGAAAGCCGCAATGAGCTTTGTGCAAGCTGCGCAGAAGAAACAAGGCACTAAACCGGCAAATGTCCAGCTACTCTCCCACGTGAAAAGGGTCAGCAAGGAAAGCTCTTGCTAACAGCCCAGAAGCATTGCGACTCTTCTCTGGATGATTTGCCCACCAACACTTCACATCAGCTCAAGCCGGCTGCCCGGAGGAAAAGAGGCTAGGAAAGATCGTAGCAGGCACGGTTGTTGCTGCACGAGAAGTGCCTGCTCCGGAGGCTTCTTGCGAGCAGCGCTAAAAGCACGCGAACATCGCGTTTCTGTGCTTTCCTGAACAGCTTGCGCTGGGACAGTTACAGCCGTGTTTTGCAAGCTGTCCGGGGTTCTGAGGCACTAAAAGTGCGGATGTGTGGCGACTGTCCAAGACGAGAACCGGCTGCTCTGAAAGCCCTTCCTGCTCTTCACGTACGCTTTCTAGCAGCTCTACGGACACACACGCGTCAGCCTCTTCACTGTCCTACACAGCTAGCACGCTGGCAGTTACCGTCAACTTGGAAGCAGCCGCGCAGAAGGCAGTCGCCCTGCAACCGGCGAACAGCGCATCATCGCGGCTACACGCGAGCTGGCCGCACTCGGAGCTTTCGCGGCTCTTCTCTCGCTCTTTCTCGCAGAGCTCCGGCGATGCACAACTCGAACCGCGAAAGCCGCAATGAGCTTTGTGCAAGCTGCGCAGAAGAAACAAGGCACTAAACCGGCAAATGTCCAGCTACTCTCCCACGTGAAAACGGTCAGCAAGGAAAGCTCTTGCTAACAGCCCAGAAGCATTGCGACTCTTCTCTGGATGATTTGCCCACCAACACTTCACATCAGCTCAAGCCGGCTGCCCGGAGGAAAAGAGGCTAGGAAAGATCGTAGCAGGCACGGTTGTTGCTGCACGAGAAGTGCCTGCTCCGGAGGCTTCTTGCGAGCAGCGCTAAAAGCACGCGAACATCGCGTTTCTGTGCTTTCCTGAACAGCTTGCGCTGGGACAGTTACAGCCGTGTTTTGCAAGCTGTCCGGGGTTCTGAGGCACTAAAAGTGCGGATGTGTGGCGACTGTGCAAGACGAGAACCGGCTGCTCTGAAAGCCCTTCCTGCTCTTCACGTACGCTTTCTAGCAGCTCTACGGACACACACGCGTCAGCCTCTTCACTGTCCTACACAGCTAGCACGCTGGCAGTTACCGTCAACTTGGAAGCAGCCGCGCAGAAGGCAGTCGCCCTGCAACCGGCGAACAGCGCATCATCGCGGCTACACGCGAGCTGGCCGCACTCGGAGCTTTCGCGGCTCTTCTCTCGCTCTTTCTCGCAGAGCTCCGGCGATGCACAACTCGAACCGCGAAAGCCGCAATGAGCTTTGTGCAAGCTGCGCAGAAGAAACAAGGCACTAAACCGGCAAATGTCCAGCTAATCTCCAACGTGAAAAGGGTCAGCAAGGAAAGCTCTTGCTAACAGCCCAGAAGCATTGCGACTCTTCTCTGGGTGATTTGCCCACCAACACTTCACATCAGCTCAAGCCGGCTGCCCGGAGGAAAAGAGGCTAGGAAAGATCGTAGCAGGCACGGTTGTTGCTGCACGAGAAGTGCCTGCTCCGGAGGCTTCTTGCGAGCAGCGCTAAAAGCACGCGAACATCGCGTTTCTGTGCTTTCCTGAACAGCTTGCGCTGGGACAGTTACAGCCGTGTTTTGCAAGCTGTCCGGGGTTCTGAGGCACTAAAAGTGCGGATGTGTGGCGACTGTGCAAGACGAGAACCGGCTGCTCTGAAAGCCCTTCCTGCTCTTCACGTACGCTTTCTAGCAGCTCTACGGACACACACGCGTCAGCCTCTTCACTGTCCTACACAGCTAGCACGCTGGCAGTTACCGTCAACTTGGAAGCAGCCGCGCAGAAGGCAGTCGCCCTGCAACCGGCGAACAGCGCATCATCGCGGCTACACGCGAGCTGGCCGCACTCGGAGCTCTCGCGGCTCTTCTCTCGCTCTTTCTCGCAGAGCTCCGGCGATGCACAACTCGAACCGCGAAAGCCGCAATGAGCTTTGTGCAAGCTGCGCAGAAGAAACAAGGCACTAAACCGGCAAATGTCCAGCTAATCTCCAACGTGAAAAGGGTCAGCAAGGAAAGCTCTTGCTAACAGCCCAGAAGCATTGCGACTCTTCTCTGGGTGATTTGCCCACCAACACTTCACATCAGCTCAAGCCGGCTGCCCGGAGGAAAAGAGGCTAGGAAAGATCGTAGCAGGCACGGTTGTTGCTGCACGAGAAGTGCCTGCTCCGGAGGCTTCTTGCGAACAGCGCTAAAAGCACGCGAACATCGCGTTTCTGTGCTTTCCTGAACAGCTTGCGCTGGGACAGTTACAGCCGTGTTTTGCAAGCTGTCCGGGGTTCTGAGGCACTAAAAGTGCGGATGTGTGGCGACTGTCCAAGACGAGAACCGGCTGCTCTGAAAGCCCTTCCTGCTCTTCACGTACGCTTTCTAGCAGCTCTACGGACACACACGCGTCAGCCTCTTCACTGTCCTACACAGCTAGCACGCTGGCAGTTACCGTCAACTTGGAAGCAGCCGCGCAGAAGGCAGTCGCCCTGCAAACGGCGAACAGCGCATCATCGCGGCTACACGCGAGCTGGCCGCACTCGGAGCTTTCGCGGCTCTTCTCTCGCTCTTTCCCGCAGAGCTCCGGCGATGCACAACTCGAACCGCGAAAGCCGCAATGAGCTTTGTGCAAGCTGCGCAGAAGAAACAAGGCACTAAACCGGCAAATGTCCAGCTAATCTCCAACGTGAAAAGGGTCAGCAAGGAAAGCTCTTGCTAACAGCCCAGAAGCATTGCGACTCTTCTCTGGATGATTTGCCCACCAACACTTCACATCAGCTCAAGCCGGCTGCCCGGAGGAAAAGAGGCTAGGAAAGATCGTAGCAGGCACGGTTGTTGCTGCACGAGAAGTGCCTGCTCCGGAGGCTTCTTGCGAGCAGCGCTAAAAGCACGCGAACATCGCGTTTCTGTGCTTTCCTGAACAGCTTGCGCTGGGACAGTTACAGCCGTGTTTTGCAAGCTGTCCGGGGTTCTGAGGCACTAAAAGTGCGGATGTGTGGCGACTGTCCAAGACGAGAACCGGCTGCTCTGAAAGCCCTTCCTGCTCGTCACGTACGCTTTCTAGCAGCTCTACGGACACACACGCGTCAGCCTCTTCACTGTCCTACACAGCTAGCACGCTGGCAGTTACCGTCAACTTGGAAGCAGCCGCGCAGAAGGCAGTCGCCCTGCAACCGGCGAACAGCGCATCATCGCGGCTACACGCGAGCTGGCCGCACTCGGAGCTTTCGCGGCTCTTCTCTCGCTCTTTCTCGCAGAGCTCCGGCGATGCACAACTCGAACCGCGAAAGCCGCAATGAGCTTTGTGCAAGCTGCGCAGAAGAAACAAGGCACTAAACCGGCAAATGTCCAGCTACTCTCCCACGTGAAAACGGTCAGCAAGGAAAGCTCTTGCTAACAGCCCAGAAGCATTGCGACTCTTCTCTGGATGATTTGCCCACCAACACTTCACATCAGCTCAAGCCGGCTGCCCGGAGGAAAAGAGGCTAGGAAAGATCGTAGCAGGCACGGTTGTTGCTGCACGAGAAGTGCCTGCTCCGGAGGCTTCTTGCGAGCAGCGCTAAAAGCACGCGAACATCGCGTTTCTGTGCTTTCCTGAACAGCTTGCGCTGGGACAGTTACAGCCGTGTTTTGCAAGCTGTCCGGGGTTCTGAGGCACTAAAAGTGCGGATGTGTGGCGACTGTGCAAGACGAGAACCGGCTGCTCTGAAAGCCCTTCCTGCTCTTCACGTACGCTTTCTAGCAGCTCTACGGACACACACGCGTCAGCCTCTTCACTGTCCTACACAGCTAGCACGCTGGCAGTTACCGTCAACTTGGAAGCAGCCGCGCAGAAGGCAGTCGCCCTGCAACCGGCGAACAGCGCATCATCGCGGCTACACGCGAGCTGGCCGCACTCGGAGCTTTCGCGGCTCTTCTCTCGCTCTTTCTCGCAGAGCTCCGGCGATGCACAACTCGAACCGCGAAAGCCGCAATGAGCTTTGTGCAAGCTGCGCAGAAGAAACAAGGCACTAAACCGGCAAATGTCCAGCTAATCTCCAACGTGAAAAGGGTCAGCAAGGAAAGCTCTTGCTGCTCTTCACTCGCTCTTGCTAACAGCCCAGAAGCATTGCGACTCTTCTCTGGATGATTTGCCCACCAACACTTCACATCAGCTCAAGCCGGCTGCCCGGAGGAAAAGAGGCTAGGAAAGATCGTAGCAGGCACGGTTGTTGCTGCACGAGAAGTGCCTGCTCCGGAGGCTTCTTGCGAGCAGCGCTAAAAGCACGCGAACATCGCGTTTCTGTGCTTTCCTGAACAGCTTGCGCTGGGACAGTTACAGCCGTCTTTTGCAAGCTGTCCGGGGTTCTGAGGCACTAAAAGTGCGGATGTGTGGCGACTGTCCAAGACGAGAACCGGCTGCTCTGAAAGCCCTTCCTGCTCTTCACGTACGCTTTCTAGCAGCTCTACGGACACACACGCGTCAGCCTCTTCACTGTCCTACACAGCTAGCACGCTGGCAGTTACCGTCAACTTGGAAGCAGCCGCGCAGAAGGCAGTCGCCCTGCAACCGGCGAACAGCGCATCATCGCGGCTACACGCGAGCTGGCCGCACTCGGAGCTTTCGCGGCTCTTCTCTCGCTCTTTCTCGCAGAGCTCCGGCGATGCACAACTCGAACCGCGAAAGCCGCAATGAGCTTTGTGCAAGCTGCGCAGAAGAAACAAGGCACTAAACCGGCAAATGTCCAGCTAATCTCCAACGTGAAAAGGGTCAGCAAGGAAAGCTCTTGCTAACAGCCCAGAAGCATTGCGACTCTTCTCTGGGTGATTTGCCCACCAACACTTCACATCAGCTCAAGCCGGCTGCCCGGAGGAAAAGAGGCTAGGAAAGATCGTAGCAGGCACGGTTGTTGCTGCACGAGAAGTGCCTGCTCCGGAGGCTTCTTGCGAGCAGCGCTAAAAGCACGCGAACATCGCGTTTCTGTGCTTTCCTGAACAGCTTGCGCTGGGACAGTTACAGCCGTGTTTTGCAAGCTGTCCGGGGTTCTGAGGCACTAAAAGTGCGGATGTGTGGCGACTGTCCAAGACGAGAACCGGCTGCTCTGAAAGCCCTTCCTGCTCTTCACGTACGCTTTCTAGCAGCTCTACGGACACACACGCGTCAGCCTCTTCACTGTCCTACACAGCTAGCACGCTGGCAGTTACCGTCAACTTGGAAGCAGCCGCGCAGAAGGCAGTCGCCCTGCAACCGGCGAACAGCGCACATTCGCGGCTACACGCGAGCTGGCCGCACTCGGAGCTTTCGCGGCTCTTCTCTCGGTCTTTCTCGCAGAGCTCCGGCGATGCACAACTCGAACCGCGAAAGCCGCAATGAGCTTTGTGCAAGCTGCGCAGAAGAAACAAGGCACTAAACCGGCAAATGTCCAGCTACTCTCCCACGTGAAAACGGTCAGCAAGGAAAGCTCTTGCTAACAGCCCAGAAGCATTGCGACTCTTCTCTGGATGATTTGCCCACCAACACTTCACATCAGCTCAAGCCGGCTGCCCGGAGGAAAAGAGGCTAGGAAAGATCGTAGCAGGCACGGTTGTTGCTGCACGAGAAGTGCCTGCTCCGGAGGCTTCTTGCGAGCAGCGCTAAAAGCACGCGAACATCGCGTTTCTGTGCTTTCCTGAACAGCTTGCGCTGGGACAGTTACAGCCGTGTTTTGCAAGCTGTCCGGGGTTCTGAGGCACTAAAAGTGCGGCTGTGTGGCGACTGTCCAAGACGAGAACCGGCTGCTCTGAAAGCCCTTCCTGCTCGTCACGTACGCTTTCTAGCAGCTCTACGGACACACACGCGTCAGCCTCTTCACTGTCCTACACAGCTAGCACGCTGGCAGTTACCGTCAACTTGGAAGCAGCCGCGCAGAAGGCACTCGCCCTCCAACCGGCGAACAGCGCACATTCGCGGCTACACGCGAGCTGGCCGCACTCGGAGCTTTCGCGGCTCTTCTCTCGCTCTTTCCCGCAGAGCTCCGGCGATGCACAACTCGAACCGCGAAAGCCGCAATGAGCTTTGTGCAAGCTGCGCAGAAGAAACAAGGCACTAAACCGGCAAATGTCCAGCTAATCTCCAACGTGAAAAGGGTCAGCAAGGAAAGCTCTTGCTAACAGCCCAGAAGCATTGCGACTCTTCTCTGGATGATTTGCCCACCAACACTTCACATCAGCTCAAGCCGGCTGCCCGGAGGAAAAGAGGCTAGGAAAGATCGTAGCAGGCACGGTTGTTGCTGCACGAGAAGTGCCTGCTCCGGAGGCTTCTTGCGAACAGCGCTAAAAGCACGCGAACATCGCGTTTCTGTGCTTTCCTGAACAGCTTGCGCTGGGACAGTTACAGCCGTGTTTTGCAAGCTGTCCGGGGTTCTGAGGCACTAAAAGTGCGGATGTGTGGCGACTGTGCAAGACGAGAACCGGCTGCTCTGAAAGCCCTTCCTGCTCTTCACGTACGCTTTCTAGCAGCTCTACGGACACACACGCGTCAGCCTCTTCACTGTCCTACACAGCTAGCACGCTGGCAGTTACCGTCAACTTGGAAGCAGCCGCGCAGAAGGCAGTCGCCCTGCAACCGGCGAACAGCGCATCATCGCGGCTACACGCGAGCTGGCCGCACTCGGAGCTTTCGCGGCTCTTCTCTCGCTCTTTCTCGCAGAGCTCCGGCGATGCACAACTCGAACCGCGAAAGCCGCAATGAGCTTTGTGCAAGCTGCGCAGAAGAAACAAGGCACTAAACCGGCAAATGTCCAGCTAATCTCCAACGTGAAAAGGGTCAGCAAGGAAAGCTCTTGCTAACAGCCCAGAAGCATTGCGACTCTTCTCTGGGTGATTTGCCCACCAACACTTCACATCAGCTCAAGCCGGCTGCCCGGAGGAAAAGAGGCTAGGAAAGATCGTAGCAGGCACGGTTGTTGCTGCACGAGAAGTGCCTGCTCCGGAGGCTTCTTGCGAGCAGCGCTAAAAGCACGCGAACATCGCGTTTCTGTGCTTTCCTGAACAGCTTGCGCTGGGACAGTTACAGCCGTGTTTTGCAAGCTGTCCGGGGTTCTGAGGCACTAAAAGTGCGGATGTGTGGCGACTGTCCAAGACGAGAACCGGCTGCTCTGAAAGCCCTTCCTGCTCTTCACGTACGCTTTCTAGCAGCTCTACGGACACACACGCGTCAGCCTCTTCACTGTCCTACACAGCTAGCACGCTGGCAGTTACCGTCAACTTGGAAGCAGCCGCGCAGAAGGCAGTCGCCCTGCAACCGGCGAACAGCGCATCATCGCGGCTACACGCGAGCTGGCCGCACTCGGAGCTTTCGCGGCTCTTCTCTCGCTCTTTCTCGCAGAGCTCCGGCGATGCACAACTCGAACCGCGAAAGCCGCAATGAGCTTTGTGCAAGCTGCGCAGAAGAAACAAGGCACTAAACCGGCAAATGTCCAGCTACTCTCCCACGTGAAAACGGTCAGCAAGGAAAGCTCTTGCTAACAGCCCAGAAGCATTGCGACTCTTCTCTGGATGATTTGCCCACCAACACTTCACATCAGCTCAAGCCGGCTGCCCGGAGGAAAAGAGGCTAGGAAAGATCGTAGCAGGCACGGTTGTTGCTGCACGAGAAGTGCCTGCTCCGGAGGCTTCTTGCGAGCAGCGCTAAAAGCACGCGAACATCGCGTTTCTGTGCTTTCCTGAACAGCTTGCGCTGGGACAGTTACAGCCGTGTTTTGCAAGCTGTCCGGGGTTCTGAGGCACTAAAAGTGCGGCTGTGTGGCGACTGTCCAAGACGAGAACCGGCTGCTCTGAAAGCCCTTCCTGCTCGTCACGTACGCTTTCTAGCAGCTCTACGGACACACACGCGTCAGCCTCTTCACTGTCCTACACAGCTAGCACGCTGGCAGTTACCGTCAACTTGGAAGCAGCCGCGCAGAAGGCACTCGCCCTCCAAACGGCGAACAGCGCACATTCGCGGCTACACGCGAGCTGGCCGCACTCGGAGCTTTCGCGGCTCTTCTCTCGCTCTTTCCCGCAGAGCTCCGGCGATGCACAACTCGAACCGCGAAAGCCGCAATGAGCTTTGTGCAAGCTGCGCAGAAGAAACAAGGCACTAAACCGGCAAATGTCCAGCTAATCTCCAACGTGAAAAGGGTCAGCAAGGAAAGCTCTTGCTAACAGCCCAGAAGCATTGCGACTCTTCTCTGGATGATTTGCCCACCAACACTTCACATCAGCTCAAGCCGGCTGCCCGGAGGAAAAGAGGCTAGGAAAGATCGTAGCAGGCACGGTTGTTGCTGCACGAGAAGTGCCTGCTCCGGAGGCTTCTTGCGAACAGCGCTAAAAGCACGCGAACATCGCGTTTCTGTGCTTTCCTGAACAGCTTGCGCTGGGACAGTTACAGCCGTGTTTTGCAAGCTGTCCGGGGTTCTGAGGCACTAAAAGTGCGGATGTGTGGCGACTGTGCAAGACGAGAACCGGCTGCTCTGAAAGCCCTTCCTGCTCTTCACGTACGCTTTCTAGCAGCTCTACGGACACACACGCGTCAGCCTCTTCACTGTCCTACACAGCTAGCACGCTGGCAGTTACCGTCAACTTGGAAGCAGCCGCGCAGAAGGCAGTCGCCCTGCAACCGGCGAACAGCGCACATTCGCGGCTACACGCGAGCTGGCCGCACTCGGAGCTTTCGCGGCTCTTCTCTCGCTCTTTCCCGCAGAGCTCCGGCGATGCACAACTCGAACCGCGAAAGCCGCAATGAGCTTTGTGCAAGCTGCGCAGAAGAAACAAGGCACTAAACCGGCAAATGTCCAGCTAATCTCCAACGTGAAAAGGGTCAGCAAGGAAAGCTCTTGCTAACAGCCCAGAAGCATTGCGACTCTTCTCTGGATGATTTGCCCACCAACACTTCACATCAGCTCAAGCCGGCTGCCCGGAGGAAAAGAGGCTAGGAAAGATCGTAGCAGGCACGGTTGTTGCTGCACGAGAAGTGCCTGCTCCGGAGGCTTCTTGCGAGCAGCGCTAAAAGCACGCGAACATCGCGTTTCTGTGCTTTCCTGAACAGCTTGCGCTGGGACAGTTACAGCCGTGTTTTGCAAGCTGTCCGGGGTTCTGAGGCACTAAAAGTGCGGATGTGTGGCGACTGTCCAAGACGAGAACCGGCTGCTCTGAAAGCCCTTCCTGCTCGTCACGTACGCTTTCTAGCAGCTCTACGGACACACACGCGTCAGCCTCTTCACTGTCCTACACAGCTAGCACGCTGGCAGTTACCGTCAACTTGGAAGCAGCCGCGCAGAAGGCACTCGCCCTCCAACCGGCGAACAGCGCACATTCGCGGCTACACGCGAGCTGGCCGCACTCGGAGCTTTCGCGGCTCTTCTCTCGCTCTTTCCCGCAGAGCTCCGGCGATGCACAACTCGAACCGCGAAAGCCGCAATGAGCTTTGTGCAAGCTGCGCAGAAGAAACAAGGCACTAAACCGGCAAATGTCCAGCTAATCTCCAACGTGAAAAGGGTCAGCAAGGAAAGCTCTTGCTAACAGCCCAGAAGCATTGCGACTCTTCTCTGGATGATTTGCCCACCAACACTTCACATCAGCTCAAGCCGGCTGCCCGGAGGAAAAGAGGCTAGGAAAGATCGTAGCAGGCACGGTTGTTGCTGCACGAGAAGTGCCTGCTCCGGAGGCTTCTTGCGAACAGCGCTAAAAGCACGCGAACATCGCGTTTCTGTGCTTTCCTGAACAGCTTGCGCTGGGACAGTTACAGCCGTGTTTTGCAAGCTGTCCGGGGTTCTGAGGCACTAAAAGTGCGGATGTGTGGCGACTGTGCAAGACGAGAACCGGCTGCTCTGAAAGCCCTTCCTGCTCTTCACGTACGCTTTCTAGCAGCTCTACGGACACACACGCGTCAGCCTCTTCACTGTCCTACACAGCTAGCACGCTGGCAGTTACCGTCAACTTGGAAGCAGCCGCGCAGAAGGCAGTCGCCCTGCAACCGGCGAACAGCGCACATTCGCGGCTACACGCGAGCTGGCCGCACTCGGAGCTTTCGCGGCTCTTCTCTCGCTCTTTCCCGCAGAGCTCCGGCGATGCACAACTCGAACCGCGAAAGCCGCAATGAGCTTTGTGCAAGCTGCGCAGAAGAAACAAGGCACTAAACCGGCAAATGTCCAGCTAATCTCCAACGTGAAAAGGGTCAGCAAGGAAAGCTCTTGCTAACAGCCCAGAAGCATTGCGACTCTTCTCTGGATGATTTGCCCACCAACACTTCACATCAGCTCAAGCCGGCTGCCCGGAGGAAAAGAGGCTAGGAAAGATCGTAGCAGGCACGGTTGTTGCTGCACGAGAAGTGCCTGCTCCGGAGGCTTCTTGCGAGCAGCGCTAAAAGCACGCGAACATCGCGTTTCTGTGCTTTCCTGAACAGCTTGCGCTGGGACAGTTACAGCCGTGTTTTGCAAGCTGTCCGGGGTTCTGAGGCACTAAAAGTGCGGATGTGTGGCGACTGTCCAAGACGAGAACCGGCTGCTCTGAAAGCCCTTCCTGCTCGTCACGTACGCTTTCTAGCAGCTCTACGGACACACACGCGTCAGCCTCTTCACTGTCCTACACAGCTAGCACGCTGGCAGTTACCGTCAACTTGGAAGCAGCCGCGCAGAAGGCAGTCGCCCTGCAACCGGCGAACAGCGCACATTCGCGGCTACACGCGAGCTGGCCGCACTCGGAGCTTTCGCGGCTCTTCTCTCGCTCTTTCCCGCAGAGCTCCGGCGATGCACAACTCGAACCGCGAAAGCCGCAATGAGCTTTGTGCAAGCTGCGCAGAAGAAACAAGGCACTAAACCGGCAAATGTCCAGCTAATCTCCAACGTGAAAAGGGTCAGCAAGGAAAGCTCTTGCTAACAGCCCAGAAGCATTGCGACTCTTCTCTGGATGATTTGCCCACCAACACTTCACATCAGCTCAAGCCGGCTGCCCGGAGGAAAAGAGGCTAGGAAAGATCGTAGCAGGCACGGTTGTTGCTGCACGAGAAGTGCCTGCTCCGGAGGCTTCTTGCGAGCAGCGCTAAAAGCACGCGAACATCGCGTTTCTGTGCTTTCCTGAACAGCTTGCGCTGGGACAGTTACAGCCGTGTTTTGCAAGCTGTCCGGGGTTCTGAGGCACTAAAAGTGCGGATGTGTGGCGACTGTCCAAGACGAGAACCGGCTGCTCTGAAAGCCCTTCCTGCTCGTCACGTACGCTTTCTAGCAGCTCTACGGACACACACGCGTCAGCCTCTTCACTGTCCTACACAGCTAGCACGCTGGCAGTTACCGTCAACTTGGAAGCAGCCGCGCAGAAGGCACTCGCCCTGCAACCGGCGAACAGCGCACATTCGCGGCTACACGCGAGCTGGCCGCACTCGGAGCTTTCGCGGCTCTTCTCTCGCTCTTTCCCGCAGAGCTCCGGCGATGCACAACTCGAACCGCGAAAGCCGCAATGAGCTTTGTGCAAGCTGCGCAGAAGAAACAAGGCACTAAACCGGCAAATGTCCAGCTAATCTCCAACGTGAAAAGGGTCAGCAAGGAAAGCTCTTGCTAACAGCCCAGAAGCATTGCGACTCTTCTCTGGATGATTTGCCCACCAACACTTCACATCAGCTCAAGCCGGCTGCCCGGAGGAAAAGAGGCTAGGAAAGATCGTAGCAGGCACGGTTGTTGCTGCACGAGAAGTGCCTGCTCCGGAGGCTTCTTGCGAGCAGCGCTAAAAGCACGCGAACATCGCGTTTCTGTGCTTTCCTGAACAGCTTGCGCTGGGACAGTTACAGCCGTGTTTTGCAAGCTGTCCGGGGTTCTGAGGCACTAAAAGTGCGGATGTGTGGCGACTGTCCAAGACGAGAACCGGCTGCTCTGAAAGCCCTTCCTGCTCGTCACGTACGCTTTCTAGCAGCTCTACGGACACACACGCGTCAGCCTCTTCACTGTCCTACACAGCTAGCACGCTGGCAGTTACCGTCAACTTGGAAGCAGCCGCGCAGAAGGCAGTCGCCCTGCAACCGGCGAACAGCGCACATTCGCGGCTACACGCGAGCTGGCCGCACTCGGAGCTTTCGCGGCTCTTCTCTCGCTCTTTCCCGCAGAGCTCCGGCGATGCACAACTCGAACCGCGAAAGCCGCAATGAGCTTTGTGCAAGCTGCGCAGAAGAAACAAGGCACTAAACCGGCAAATGTCCAGCTAATCTCCAACGTGAAAAGGCTCAGCAAGGAAAGCTCTTGCTAACAGCCCAGAAGCATTGCGACTCTTCTCTGGATGATTTGCCCACCAACACTTCACATCAGCTCAAGCCGGCTGCCCGGAGGAAAAGAGGCTAGGAAAGATCGTAGCAGGCACGGTTGTTGCTGCACGAGAAGTGCCTGCTCCGGAGGCTTCTTGCGAGCAGCGCTAAAAGCACGCGAACATCGCGTTTCTGTGCTTTCCTGAACAGCTTGCGCTGGGACAGTTACAGCCGTGTTTTGCAAGCTGTCCGGGGTTCTGAGGCACTAAAAGTGCGGATGTGTGGCGACTGTCCAAGACGAGAACCGGCTGCTCTGAAAGCCCTTCCTGCTCGTCACGTACGCTTTCTAGCAGCTCTACGGACACACACGCGTCAGCCTCTTCACTGTCCTACACAGCTAGCACGCTGGCAGTTACCGTCAACTTGGAAGCAGCCGCGCAGAAGGCAGTCGCCCTGCAACCGGCGAACAGCGCACATTCGCGGCTACACGCGAGCTGGCCGCACTCGGAGCTTTCGCGGCTCTTCTCTCGCTCTTTCCCGCAGAGCTCCGGCGATGCACAACTCGAACCGCGAAAGCCGCAATGAGCTTTGTGCAAGCTGCGCAGAAGAAACAAGGCACTAAACCGGCAAATGTCCAGCTAATCTCCAACGTGAAAAGGCTCAGCAAGGAAAGCTCTTGCTAACAGCCCAGAAGCATTGCGACTCTTCTCTGGATGATTTGCCCACCAACACTTCACATCAGCTCAAGCCGGCTGCCCGGAGGAAAAGAGGCTAGGAAAGATCGTAGCAGGCACGGTTGTTGCTGCACGAGAAGTGCCTGCTCCGGAGGCTTCTTGCGAGCAGCGCTAAAAGCACGCGAACATCGCGTTTCTGTGCTTTCCTGAACAGCTTGCGCTGGGACAGTTACAGCCGTGTTTTGCAAGCTGTCCGGGGTTCTGAGGCACTAAAAGTGCGGATGTGTGGCGACTGTCCAAGACGAGAACCGGCTGCTCTGAAAGCCCTTCCTGCTCGTCACGTACGCTTTCTAGCAGCTCTACGGACACACACGCGTCAGCCTCTTCACTGTCCTACACAGCTAGCACGCTGGCAGTTACCGTCAACTTGGAAGCAGCCGCGCAGAAGGCACTCGCCCTGCAACCGGCGAACAGCGCACATTCGCGGCTACACGCGAGCTGGCCGCACTCGGAGCTTTCGCGGCTCTTCTCTCGCTCTTTCCCGCAGAGCTCCGGCGATGCACAACTCGAACCGCGAAAGCCGCAATGAGCTTTGTGCAAGCTGCGCAGAAGAAACAAGGCACTAAACCGGCAAATGTCCAGCTAATCTCCAACGTGAAAAGGGTCAGCAAGGAAAGCTCTTGCTAACAGCCCAGAAGCATTGCGACTCTTCTCTGGATGATTTGCCCACCAACACTTCACATCAGCTCAAGCCGGCTGCCCGGAGGAAAAGAGGCTAGGAAAGATCGTAGCAGGCACGGTTGTTGCCGCACGAGAAGTGCCTGCTCCGGAGGCTTCTTGCGAGCAGCGCTAAAAGCACGCGAACATCGCGTTTCTGTGCTTTCCTGAACAGCTTGCGCTGGGACAGTTACAGCCGTGTTTTGCAAGCTGTCCGGGGTTCTGAGGCACTAAAAGTGCGGATGTGTGGCGACTGTGCAAGACGAGAACCGGCTGCTCTGAAAGCCCTTCCTGCTCGTCACGTACGCTTTCTAGCAGCTCTACGGACACACACGCGTCAGCCTCTTCACTGTCCTACACAGCTAGCACGCTGGCAGTTACCGTCAACTTGGAAGCAGCCGCGCAGAAGGCAGTCGCCCTGCAACCGGCGAACAGCGCACATTCGCGGCTACACGCGAGCTGGCCGCACTCGGAGCTTTCGCGGCTCTTCTCTCGCTCTTTCCCGCAGAGCTCCGGCGATGCACAACTCGAACCGCGAAAGCCGCAATGAGCTTTGTGCAAGCTGCGCAGAAGAAACAAGGCACTAAACCGGCAAATGTCCAGCTAATCTCCAACGTGAAAAGGCTCAGCAAGGAAAGCTCTTGCTAACAGCCCAGAAGCATTGCGACTCTTCTCTGGATGATTTGCCCACCAACACTTCACATCAGCTCAAGCCGGCTGCCCGGAGGAAAAGAGGCTAGGAAAGATCGTAGCAGGCACGGTTGTTGCTGCACGAGAAGTGCCTGCTCCGGAGGCTTCTTGCGAGCAGCGCTAAAAGCACGCGAACATCGCGTTTCTGTGCTTTCCTGAACAGCTTGCGCTGGGACAGTTACAGCCGTGTTTTGCAAGCTGTCCGGGGTTCTGAGGCACTAAAAGTGCGGATGTGTGGCGACTGTCCAAGACGAGAACCGGCTGCTCTGAAAGCCCTTCCTGCTCGTCACGTACGCTTTCTAGCAGCTCTACGGACACACACGCGTCAGCCTCTTCACTGTCCTACACAGCTAGCACGCTGGCAGTTACCGTCAACTTGGAAGCAGCCGCGCAGAAGGCACTCGCCCTGCAACCGGCGAACAGCGCACATTCGCGGCTACACGCGAGCTGGCCGCACTCGGAGCTTTCGCGGCTCTTCTCTCGCTCTTTCCCGCAGAGCTCCGGCGATGCACAACTCGAACCGCGAAAGCCGCAATGAGCTTTGTGCAAGCTGCGCAGAAGAAACAAGGCACTAAACCGGCAAATGTCCAGCTAATCTCCAACGTGAAAAGGGTCAGCAAGGAAAGCTCTTGCTAACAGCCCAGAAGCATTGCGACTCTTCTCTGGATGATTTGCCCACCAACACTTCACATCAGCTCAAGCCGGCTGCCCGGAGGAAAAGAGGCTAGGAAAGATCGTAGCAGGCACGGTTGTTGCTGCACGAGAAGTGCCTGCTCCGGAGGCTTCTTGCGAGCAGCGCTAAAAGCACGCGAACATCGCGTTTCTGTGCTTTCCTGAACAGCTTGCGCTGGGACAGTTACAGCCGTGTTTTGCAAGCTGTCCGGGGTTCTGAGGCACTAAAAGTGCGGATGTGTGGCGACTGTCCAAGACGAGAACCGGCTGCTCTGAAAGCCCTTCCTGCTCGTCACGTACGCTTTCTAGCAGCTCTACGGACACACACGCGTCAGCCTCTTCACTGTCCTACACAGCTAGCACGCTGGCAGTTACCGTCAACTTGGAAGCAGCCGCGCAGAAGGCAGTCGCCCTGCAACCGGCGAACAGCGCACATTCGCGGCTACACGCGAGCTGGCCGCACTCGGAGCTTTCGCGGCTCTTCTCTCGCTCTTTCCCGCAGAGCTCCGGCGATGCACAACTCGAACCGCGAAAGCCGCAATGAGCTTTGTGCAAGCTGCGCAGAAGAAACAAGGCACTAAACCGGCAAATGTCCAGCTAATCTCCAACGTGAAAAGGCTCAGCAAGGAAAGCTCTTGCTAACAGCCCAGAAGCATTGCGACTCTTCTCTGGATGATTTGCCCACCAACACTTCACATCAGCTCAAGCCGGCTGCCCGGAGGAAAAGAGGCTAGGAAAGATCGTAGCAGGCACGGTTGTTGCTGCACGAGAAGTGCCTGCTCCGGAGGCTTCTTGCGAGCAGCGCTAAAAGCACGCGAACATCGCGTTTCTGTGCTTTCCTGAACAGCTTGCGCTGGGACAGTTACAGCCGTGTTTTGCAAGCTGTCCGGGGTTCTGAGGCACTAAAAGTGCGGATGTGTGGCGACTGTCCAAGACGAGAACCGGCTGCTCTGAAAGCCCTTCCTGCTCGTCACGTACGCTTTCTAGCAGCTCTACGGACACACACGCGTCAGCCTCTTCACTGTCCTACACAGCTAGCACGCTGGCAGTTACCGTCAACTTGGAAGCAGCCGCGCAGAAGGCAGTCGCCCTGCAACCGGCGAACAGCGCACATTCGCGGCTACACGCGAGCTGGCCGCACTCGGAGCTTTCGCGGCTCTTCTCTCGCTCTTTCCCGCAGAGCTCCGGCGATGCACAACTCGAACCGCGAAAGCCGCAATGAGCTTTGTGCAAGCTGCGCAGAAGAAACAAGGCACTAAACCGGCAAATGTCCAGCTAATCTCCAACGTGAAAAGGCTCAGCAAGGAAAGCTCTTGCTAACAGCCCAGAAGCATTGCGACTCTTCTCTGGATGATTTGCCCACCAACACTTCACATCAGCTCAAGCCGGCTGCCCGGAGGAAAAGAGGCTAGGAAAGATCGTAGCAGGCACGGTTGTTGCTGCACGAGAAGTGCCTGCTCCGGAGGCTTCTTGCGAGCAGCGCTAAAAGCACGCGAACATCGCGTTTCTGTGCTTTCCTGAACAGCTTGCGCTGGGACAGTTACAGCCGTGTTTTGCAAGCTGTCCGGGGTTCTGAGGCACTAAAAGTGCGGATGTGTGGCGACTGTCCAAGACGAGAACCGGCTGCTCTGAAAGCCCTTCCTGCTCGTCACGTACGCTTTCTAGCAGCTCTACGGACACACACGCGTCAGCCTCTTCACTGTCCTACACAGCTAGCACGCTGGCAGTTACCGTCAACTTGGAAGCAGCCGCGCAGAAGGCACTCGCCCTGCAACCGGCGAACAGCGCACATTCGCGGCTACACGCGAGCTGGCCGCACTCGGAGCTTTCGCGGCTCTTCTCTCGCTCTTTCCCGCAGAGCTCCGGCGATGCACAACTCGAACCGCGAAAGCCGCAATGAGCTTTGTGCAAGCTGCGCAGAAGAAACAAGGCACTAAACCGGCAAATGTCCAGCTAATCTCCAACGTGAAAAGGGTCAGCAAGGAAAGCTCTTGCTAACAGCCCAGAAGCATTGCGACTCTTCTCTGGATGATTTGCCCACCAACACTTCACATCAGCTCAAGCCGGCTGCCCGGAGGAAAAGAGGCTAGGAAAGATCGTAGCAGGCACGGTTGTTGCCGCACGAGAAGTGCCTGCTCCGGAGGCTTCTTGCGAGCAGCGCTAAAAGCACGCGAACATCGCGTTTCTGTGCTTTCCTGAACAGCTTGCGCTGGGACAGTTACAGCCGTGTTTTGCAAGCTGTCCGGGGTTCTGAGGCACTAAAAGTGCGGATGTGTGGCGACTGTGCAAGACGAGAACCGGCTGCTCTGAAAGCCCTTCCTGCTCGTCACGTACGCTTTCTAGCAGCTCTACGGACACACACGCGTCAGCCTCTTCACTGTCCTACACAGCTAGCACGCTGGCAGTTACCGTCAACTTGGAAGCAGCCGCGCAGAAGGCAGTCACCCTGCAACCGGCGAACAGCGCACATTCGCGGCTACACGCGAGCTGGCCGCACTCGGGGCTTTCGCGGCTCTTCTCTCGCTCTTTCTCGCAGAGCTCCGGCGATGCACAACTCGAACCGCGAAAGCCGCAATGAGCTTTGTGCAAGCTGCGCAGAAGAAACAAGGCACTAAACCGGCAAATGTCCAGCTAATCTCCAACGTGAAAAGGGTCAGCAAGGAAAGCTCTTGCTAACAGCCCAGAAGCATTGCGACGCTTCTCTGGATGATTTGCCCACCAACACTTCACATCAGCTCAAGCCGGCTGCCCGGAGGAAAAGAGGCTAGGAAAGATCGTAGCAGGCACGGTTGTTGCTGCACGAGAAGTGCCTGCTCCGGAGGCTTCTTGCGAGCAGCGCTAAAAGCACGCGAACATCGCGTTTCTGTGCTTTCCTGAACAGCTTGCGCTGGGACAGTTACAGCCGTGTTTTGCAAGCTGTCCGGGGTTCTGAGGCACTAAAAGTGCGGATGTGTGGCGACTGTCCAAGACGAGAACCGGCTGCTCTGAAAGCCCTTCCTGCTCGTCACGTACGCTTTCTAGCAGCTCTACGGACACACACGCGTCAGCCTCTTCACTGTCCTACACAGCTAGCACGCTGGCAGTTACCGTCAACTTGGAAGCAGCCGCGCAGAAGGCAGTCGCCCTGCAACCGGCGAACAGCGCACATTCGCGGCTACACGCGAGCTGGCCGCACTCGGAGCTTTCGCGGCTCTTCTCTCGCTCTTTCCCGCAGAGCTCCGGCGATGCACAACTCGAACCGCGAAAGCCGCAATGAGCTTTGTGCAAGCTGCGCAGAAGAAACAAGGCACTAAACCGGCAAATGTCCAGCTAATCTCCAACGTGAAAAGGCTCAGCAAGGAAAGCTCTTGCTAACAGCCCAGAAGCATTGCGACTCTTCTCTGGATGATTTGCCCACCAACACTTCACATCAGCTCAAGCCGGCTGCCCGGAGGAAAAGAGGCTAGGAAAGATCGTAGCAGGCACGGTTGTTGCTGCACGAGAAGTGCCTGCTCCGGAGGCTTCTTGCGAGCAGCGCTAAAAGCACGCGAACATCGCGTTTCTGTGCTTTCCTGAACAGCTTGCGCTGGGACAGTTACAGCCGTGTTTTGCAAGCTGTCCGGGGTTCTGAGGCACTAAAAGTGCGGATGTGTGGCGACTGTCCAAGACGAGAACCGGCTGCTCTGAAAGCCCTTCCTGCTCGTCACGTACGCTTTCTAGCAGCTCTACAACACACACACGCGTCAGCCTCTTCACTGTCCTACACAGCTAGCACGCTGGCAGTTACCGTCAACTTGGAAGCAGCCGCGCAGAAGGCAGTCGCCCTGCAACCGGCGAACAGCGCACATTCGCGGCTACACGCGAGCTGGCCGCACTCGGAGCTTTCGCGGCTCTTCTCTCGCTCTTTCCCGCAGAGCTCCGGCGATGCACAACTCGAACCGCGAAAGCCGCAATGAGCTTTGTGCAAGCTGCGCAGAAGAAACAAGGCACTAAACCGGCAAATGTCCAGCTAATCTCCAACGTGAAAAGGGTCAGCAAGGAAAGCTCTTGCTAACAGCCCAGAAGCATTGCGACTCTTCTCTGGGTGATTTGCCCACCAACACTTCACATCAGCTCAAGCCGGCTGCCCGGAGGAAAAGAGGCTAGGAAAGATCGTAGCAGGCACGGTTGTTGCTGCACGAGAAGTGCCTGCTCCGGAGGCTTCTTGCGAGCAGCGCTAAAAGCACGCGAACATCGCGTTTCTGTGCTTTCCTGAACAGCTTGCGCTGGGACAGTTACAGCCGTGTTTTGCAAGCTGTCCGGGGTTCTGAGGCACTAAAAGTGCGGATGTGTGGCGACTGTCCAAGACGAGAACCGGCTGCTCTGAAAGCCCTTCCTGCTCGTCACGTACGCTTTCTAGCAGCTCTACGGACACACACGCGTCAGCCTCTTCACTGTCCTACACAGCTAGCACGCTGGCAGTTACCGTCAACTTGGAAGCAGCCGCGCAGAAGGCAGTCGCCCTGCAACCGGCGAACAGCGCACATTCGCGGCTACACGCGAGCTGGCCGCACTCGGAGCTTTCGCGGCTCTTCTCTCGCTCTTTCCCGCAGAGCTCCGGCGATGCACAACTCGAACCGCGAAAGCCGCAATGAGCTTTGTGCAAGCTGCGCAGAAGAAACAAGGCACTAAACCGGCAAATGTCCAGCTAATCTCCAACGTGAAAAGGGTCAGCAAGGAAAGCTCTTGCTAACAGCCCAGAAGCATTGCGACTCTTCTCTGGATGATTTGCCCACCAACACTTCACATCAGCTCAAGCCGGCTGCCCGGAGGAAAAGAGGCTAGGAAAGATCGTAGCAGGCACGGTTGTTGCCGCACGAGAAGTGCCTGCTCCGGAGGCTTCTTGCGAGCAGCGCTAAAAGCACGCGAACATCGCGTTTCTGTGCTTTCCTGAACAGCTTGCGCTGGGACAGTTACAGCCGTGTTTTGCAAGCTGTCCGGGGTTCTGAGGCACTAAAAGTGCGGCTGTGTGGCGACTGTGCAAGACGAGAACCGGCTGCTCTGAAAGCCCTTCCTGCTCGTCACGTACGCTTTCTAGCAGCTCTACGGACACACACGCGTCAGCCTCTTCACTGTCCTACACAGCTAGCACGCTGGCAGTTACCGTCAACTTGGAAGCAGCCGCGCAGAAGGCAGTCACCCTGCAACCGGCGAACAGCGCACATTCGCGGCTACACGCGAGCTGGCCGCACTCGGGGCTTTCGCGGCTCTTCTCTCGCTCTTTCCCGCAGAGCTCCGGCGATGCACAACTCGAACCGCGAAAGCCGCAATGAGCTTTGTGCAAGCTGCGCAGAAGAAACAAGGCACTAAACCGGCAAATGTCCAGCTAATCTCCAACGTGAAAAGGGTCAGCAAGGAAAGCTCTTGCTAACAGCCCAGAAGCATTGCGACGCTTCTCTGGATGATTTGCCCACCAACACTTCACATCAGCTCAAGCCGGCTGCCCGGAGGAAAAGAGGCTAGGAAAGATCGTAGCAGGCACGGTTGTTGCTGCACGAGAAGTGCCTGCTCCGGAGGCTTCTTGCGAGCAGCGCTAAAAGCACGCGAACATCGCGTTTCTGTGCTTTCCTGAACAGCTTGCGCTGGGACAGTTACAGCCGTGTTTTGCAAGCTGTCCGGGGTTCTGAGGCACTAAAAGTGCGGATGTGTGGCGACTGTCCAAGACGAGAACCGGCTGCTCTGAAAGCCCTTCCTGCTCGTCACGTACGCTTTCTAGCAGCTCTACGGACACACACGCGTCAGCCTCTTCACTGTCCTACACAGCTAGCACGCTGGCAGTTACCGTCAACTTGGAAGCAGCCGCGCAGAAGGCACTCGCCCTGCAACCGGCGAACAGCGCACATTCGCGGCTACACGCGAGCTGGCCGCACTCGGAGCTTTCGCGGCTCTTCTCTCGCTCTTTCCCGCAGAGCTCCGGCGATGCACAACTCGAACCGCGAAAGCCGCAATGAGCTTTGTGCAAGCTGCGCAGAAGAAACAAGGCACTAAACCGGCAAATGTCCAGCTAATCTCCAACGTGAAAAGGGTCAGCAAGGAAAGCTCTTGCTAACAGCCCAGAAGCATTGCGACTCTTCTCTGGATGATTTGCCCACCAACACTTCACATCAGCTCAAGCCGGCTGCCCGGAGGAAAAGAGGCTAGGAAAGATCGTAGCAGGCACGGTTGTTGCTGCACGAGAAGTGCCTGCTCCGGAGGCTTCTTGCGAGCAGCGCTAAAAGCACGCGAACATCGCGTTTCTGTGCTTTCCTGAACAGCTTGCGCTGGGACAGTTACAGCCGTGTTTTGCAAGCTGTCCGGGGTTCTGAGGCACTAAAAGTGCGGATGTGTGGCGACTGTCCAAGACGAGAACCGGCTGCTCTGAAAGCCCTTCCTGCTCGTCACGTACGCTTTCTAGCAGCTCTACAACACACACACGCGTCAGCCTCTTCACTGTCCTACACAGCTAGCACGCTGGCAGTTACCGTCAACTTGGAAGCAGCCGCGCAGAAGGCAGTCGCCCTGCAACCGGCGAACAGCGCACATTCGCGGCTACACGCGAGCTGGCCGCACTCGGAGCTTTCGCGGCTCTTCTCTCGCTCTTTCCCGCAGAGCTCCGGCGATGCACAACTCGAACCGCGAAAGCCGCAATGAGCTTTGTGCAAGCTGCGCAGAAGAAACAAGGCACTAAACCGGCAAATGTCCAGCTAATCTCCAACGTGAAAAGGGTCAGCAAGGAAAGCTCTTGCTAACAGCCCAGAAGCATTGCGACTCTTCTCTGGATGATTTGCCCACCAACACTTCACATCAGCTCAAGCCGGCTGCCCGGAGGAAAAGAGGCTAGGAAAGATCGTAGCAGGCACGGTTGTTGCCGCACGAGAAGTGCCTGCTCCGGAGGCTTCTTGCGAGCAGCGCTAAAAGCACGCGAACATCGCGTTTCTGTGCTTTCCTGAACAGCTTGCGCTGGGACAGTTACAGCCGTGTTTTGCAAGCTGTCCGGGGTTCTGAGGCACTAAAAGTGCGGCTGTGTGGCGACTGTGCAAGACGAGAACCGGCTGCTCTGAAAGCCCTTCCTGCTCGTCACGTACGCTTTCTAGCAGCTCTACGGACACACACGCGTCAGCCTCTTCACTGTCCTACACAGCTAGCACGCTGGCAGTTACCGTCAACTTGGAAGCAGCCGCGCAGAAGGCAGTCACCCTGCAACCGGCGAACAGCGCACATTCGCGGCTACACGCGAGCTGGCCGCACTCGGGGCTTTCGCGGCTCTTCTCTCGCTCTTTCCCGCAGAGCTCCGGCGATGCACAACTCGAACCGCGAAAGCCGCAATGAGCTTTGTGCAAGCTGCGCAGAAGAAACAAGGCACTAAACCGGCAAATGTCCAGCTAATCTCCAACGTGAAAAGGGTCAGCAAGGAAAGCTCTTGCTGCTCTTCACTCGCTCTTGCTAACAGCCCAGAAGCATTGCGACTCTTCTCTGGATGATTTGCCCACCAACACTTCACATCAGCTCAAGCCGGCTGCCCGGAGGAAAAGAGGCTAGGAAAGATCGTAGCAGGCACGGTTGTTGCTGCACGAGAAGTGCCTGCTCCGGAGGCTTCTTGCGAGCAGCGCTAAAAGCACGCGAACATCGCGTTTCTGTGCTTTCCTGAACAGCTTGCGCTGGGACAGTTACAGCCGTGTTTTGCAAGCTGTCCGGGGTTCTGAGGCACTAAAAGTGCGGATGTGTGGCGACTGTCCAAGACGAGAACCGGCTGCTCTGAAAGCCCTTCCTGCTCTTCACGTACGCTTTCTAGCAGCTCTACGGACACACACGCGTCAGCCTCTTCACTGTCCTACACAGCTAGCACGCTGGCAGTTACCGTCAACTTGGAAGCAGCCGCGCAGAAGGCAGTCGCCCTGCAACCGGCGAACAGCGCATCATCGCGGCTACACGCGAGCTGGCCGCACTCGGAGCTTTCGCGGCTCTTCTCTCGCTCTTTCCCGCAGAGCTCCGGCGATGCACAACTCGAACCGCGAAAGCCGCAATGAGCTTTGTGCAAGCTGCGCAGAAGAAACAAGGCACTAAACCGGCAAATGTCCAGCTAATCTCCAACGTGAAAAGGGTCAGCAAGGAAAGCTCTTGCTAACAGCCCAGAAGCATTGCGACTCTTCTCTGGGTGATTTGCCCACCAACACTTCACATCAGCTCAAGCCGGCTGCCCGGAGGAAAAGAGGCTAGGAAAGATCGTAGCAGGCACGGTTGTTGCTGCACGAGAAGTGCCTGCTCCGGAGGCTTCTTGCGAACAGCGCTAAAAGCACGCGAACATCGCGTTTCTGTGCTTTCCTGAACAGCTTGCGCTGGGACAGTTACAGCCGTGTTTTGCAAGCTGTCCGGGGTTCTGAGGCACTAAAAGTGCGGATGTGTGGCGACTGTCCAAGACGAGAACCGGCTGCTCTGAAAGCCCTTCCTGCTCTTCACGTACGCTTTCTAGCAGCTCTACGGACACACACGCGTCAGCCTCTTCACTGTCCTACACAGCTAGCACGCTGGCAGTTACCGTCAACTTGGAAGCAGCCGCGCAGAAGGCAGTCGCCCTGCAACCGGCGAACAGCGCACATTCGCGGCTACACGCGAGCTGGCCGCACTCGGAGCTTTCGCGGCTCTTCTCTCGCTCTTTCTCGCAGAGCTCCGGCGATGCACAACTCGAACCGCGAAAGCCGCAATGAGCTTTGTGCAAGCTGCGCAGAAGAAACAAGGCACTAAACCGGCAAATGTCCAGCTAATCTCCAACGTGAAAAGGGTCAGCAAGGAAAGCTCTTGCTAACAGCCCAGAAGCATTGCGACTCTTCTCTGGATGATTTGCCCACCAACACTTCACATCAGCTCAAGCCGGCTGCCCGGAGGAAAAGAGGCTAGGAAAGATCGTAGCAGGCACGGTTGTTGCTGCACGAGAAGTGCCTGCTCCGGAGGCTTCTTGCGAGCAGCGCTAAAAGCACGCGAACATCGCGTTTCTGTGCTTTCCTGAACAGCTTGCGCTGGGACAGTTACAGCCGTGTTTTGCAAGCTGTCCGGGGTTCTGAGGCACTAAAAGTGCGGATGTGTGGCGACTGTCCAAGACGAGAACCGGCTGCTCTGAAAGCCCTTCCTGCTCGTCACGTACGCTTTCTAGCAGCTCTACGGACACACACGCGTCAGCCTCTTCACTGTCCTACACAGCTAGCACGCTGGCAGTTACCGTCAACTTGGAAGCAGCCGCGCAGAAGGCAGTCGCCCTGCAACCGGCGAACAGCGCATCATCGCGGCTACACGCGAGCTGGCCGCACTCGGAGCTTTCGCGGCTCTTCTCTCGCTCTTTCTCGCAGAGCTCCGGCGATGCACAACTCGAACCGCGAAAGCCGCAATGAGCTTTGTGCAAGCTGCGCAGAAGAAACAAGGCACTAAACCGGCAAATGTCCAGCTACTCTCCCACGTGAAAACGGTCAGCAAGGAAAGCTCTTGCTAACAGCCCAGAAGCATTGCGACTCTTCTCTGGATGATTTGCCCACCAACACTTCACATCAGCTCAAGCCGGCTGCCCGGAGGAAAAGAGGCTAGGAAAGATCGTAGCAGGCACGGTTGTTGCTGCACGAGAAGTGCCTGCTCCGGAGGCTTCTTGCGAGCAGCGCTAAAAGCACGCGAACATCGCGTTTCTGTGCTTTCCTGAACAGCTTGCGCTGGGACAGTTACAGCCGTGTTTTGCAAGCTGTCCGGGGTTCTGAGGCACTAAAAGTGCGGATGTGTGGCGACTGTCCAAGACGAGAACCGGCTGCTCTGAAAGCCCTTCCTGCTCTTCACGTACGCTTTCTAGCAGCTCTACGGACACACACGCGTCAGCCTCTTCACTGTCCTACACAGCTAGCACGCTGGCAGTTACCGTCAACTTGGAAGCAGCCGCGCAGAAGGCAGTCGCCCTGCAACCGGCGAACAGCGCATCATCGCGGCTACACGCGAGCTGGCCGCACTCGGAGCTTTCGCGGCTCTTCTCTCGCTCTTTCTCGCAGAGCTCCGGCGATGCACAACTCGAACCGCGAAAGCCGCAATGAGCTTTGTGCAAGCTGCGCAGAAGAAACAAGGCACTAAACCGGCAAATGTCCAGCTACTCTCCCACGTGAAAACGGTCAGCAAGGAAAGCTCTTGCTAACAGCCCAGAAGCATTGCGACTCTTCTCTGGATGATTTGCCCACCAACACTTCACATCAGCTCAAGCCGGCTGCCCGGAGGAAAAGAGGCTAGGAAAGATCGTAGCAGGCACGGTTGTTGCTGCACGAGAAGTGCCTGCTCCGGAGGCTTCTTGCGAACAGCGCTAAAAGCACGCGAACATCGCGTTTCTGTGCTTTCCTGAACAGCTTGCGCTGGGACAGTTACAGCCGTGTTTTGCAAGCTGTCCGGGGTTCTGAGGCACTAAAAGTGCGGATGTGTGGCGACTGTCCAAGACGAGAACCGGCTGCTCTGAAAGCCCTTCCTGCTCGTCACGTACGCTTTCTAGCAGCTCTACGGACACACACGCGTCAGCCTCTTCACTGTCCTACACAGCTAGCACGCTGGCAGTTACCGTCAACTTGGAAGCAGCCGCGCAGAAGGCAGTCGCCCTGCAACCGGCGAACAGCGCACATTCGCGGCTACACGCGAGCTGGCCGCACTCGGAGCTTTCGCGGCTCTTCTCTCGCTCTTTCTCGCAGAGCTCCGGCGATGCACAACTCGAACCGCGAAAGCCGCAATGAGCTTTGTGCAAGCTGCGCAGAAGAAACAAGGCACTAAACCGGCAAATGTCCAGCTAATCTCCAACGTGAAAAGGGTCAGCAAGGAAAGCTCTTGCTAACAGCCCAGAAGCATTGCGACTCTTCTCTGGGTGATTTGCCCACCAACACTTCACATCAGCTCAAGCCGGCTGCCCGGAGGAAAAGAGGCTAGGAAAGATCGTAGCAGGCACGGTTGTTGCTGCACGAGAAGTGCCTGCTCCGGAGGCTTCTTGCGAGCAGCGCTAAAAGCACGCGAACATCGCGTTTCTGTGCTTTCCTGAACAGCTTGCGCTGGGACAGTTACAGCCGTGTTTTGCAAGCTGTCCGGGGTTCTGAGGCACTAAAAGTGCGGATGTGTGGCGACTGTGCAAGACGAGAACCGGCTGCTCTGAAAGCCCTTCCTGCTCGTCACGTACGCTTTCTAGCAGCTCTACAACACACACACGCGTCAGCCTCTTCACTGTCCTACACAGCTAGCACGCTGGCAGTTACCGTCAACTTGGAAGCAGCCGCGCAGAAGGCAGTCGCCCTGCAACCGGCGAACAGCGCATCATCGCGGCTACACGCGAGCTGGCCGCACTCGGAGCTTTCGCGGCTCTTCTCTCGCTCTTTCCCGCAGAGCTCCGGCGATGCACAACTCGAACCGCGAAAGCCGCAATGAGCTTTGTGCAAGCTGCGCAGAAGAAACAAGGCACTAAACCGGCAAATGTCCAGCTAATCTCCAACGTGAAAAGGGTCAGCAAGGAAAGCTCTTGCTGCTCTTCACTCGCTCTTGCTAACAGCCCAGAAGCATTGCGACTCTTCTCTGGATGATTTGCCCACCAACACTTCACATCAGCTCAAGCCGGCTGCCCGGAGGAAAAGAGGCTAGGAAAGATCGTAGCAGGCACGGTTGTTGCTGCACGAGAAGTGCCTGCTCCGGAGGCTTCTTGCGAGCAGCGCTAAAAGCACGCGAACATCGCGTTTCTGTGCTTTCCTGAACAGCTTGCGCTGGGACAGTTACAGCCGTGTTTTGCAAGCTGTCCGGGGTTCTGAGGCACTAAAAGTGCGGATGTGTGGCGACTGTCCAAGACGAGAACCGGCTGCTCTGAAAGCCCTTCCTGCTCTTCACGTACGCTTTCTAGCAGCTCTACGGACACACACGCGTCAGCCTCTTCACTGTCCTACACAGCTAGCACGCTGGCAGTTACCGTCAACTTGGAAGCAGCCGCGCAGAAGGCAGTCGCCCTGCAACCGGCGAACAGCGCATCATCGCGGCTACACGCGAGCTGGCCGCACTCGGAGCTCTCGCGGCTCTTCTCTCGCTCTTTCTCGCAGAGCTCCGGCGATGCACAACTCGAACCGCGAAAGCCGCAATGAGCTTTGTGCAAGCTGCGCAGAAGAAACAAGGCACTAAACCGGCAAATGTCCAGCTAATCTCCAACGTGAAAAGGGTCAGCAAGGAAAGCTCTTGCTAACAGCCCAGAAGCATTGCGACTCTTCTCTGGATGATTTGCCCACCAACACTTCACATCAGCTCAAGCCGGCTGCCCGGAGGAAAAGAGGCTAGGAAAGATCGTAGCAGGCACGGTTGTTGCTGCACGAGAAGTGCCTGCTCCGGAGGCTTCTTGCGAGCAGCGCTAAAAGCACGCGAACATCGCGTTTCTGTGCTTTCCTGAACAGCTTGCGCTGGGACAGTTACAGCCGTGTTTTGCAAGCTGTCCGGGGTTCTGAGGCACTAAAAGTGCGGATGTGTGGCGACTGTCCAAGACGAGAACCGGCTGCTCTGAAAGCCCTTCCTGCTCTTCACGTACGCTTTCTAGCAGCTCTACGGACACACACGCGTCAGCCTCTTCACTGTCCTACACAGCTAGCACGCTGGCAGTTACCGTCAACTTGGAAGCAGCCGCGCAGAAGGCAGTCGCCCTGCAACCGGCGAACAGCGCATCATCGCGGCTACACGCGAGCTGGCCGCACTCGGAGCTCTCGCGGCTCTTCTCTCGCTCTTTCTCGCAGAGCTCCGGCGATGCACAACTCGAACCGCGAAAGCCGCAATGAGCTTTGTGCAAGCTGCGCAGAAGAAACAAGGCACTAAACCGGCAAATGTCCAGCTAATCTCCAACGTGAAAAGGGTCAGCAAGGAAAGCTCTTGCTAACAGCCCAGAAGCATTGCGACTCTTCTCTGGGTGATTTGCCCACCAACACTTCACATCAGCTCAAGCCGGCTGCCCGGAGGAAAAGAGGCTAGGAAAGATCGTAGCAGGCACGGTTGTTGCTGCACGAGAAGTGCCTGCTCCGGAGGCTTCTTGCGAACAGCGCTAAAAGCACGCGAACATCGCGTTTCTGTGCTTTCCTGAACAGCTTGCGCTGGGACAGTTACAGCCGTGTTTTGCAAGCTGTCCGGGGTTCTGAGGCACTAAAAGTGCGGATGTGTGGCGACTGTCCAAGACGAGAACCGGCTGCTCTGAAAGCCCTTCCTGCTCTTCACGTACGCTTTCTAGCAGCTCTACGGACACACACGCGTCAGCCTCTTCACTGTCCTACACAGCTAGCACGCTGGCAGTTACCGTCAACTTGGAAGCAGCCGCGCAGAAGGCAGTCGCCCTGCAACCGGCGAACAGCGCATCATCGCGGCTACACGCGAGCTGGCCGCACTCGGAGCTTTCGCGGCTCTTCTCTCGCTCTTTCCCGCAGAGCTCCGGCGATGCACAACTCGAACCGCGAAAGCCGCAATGAGCTTTGTGCAAGCTGCGCAGAAGAAACAAGGCACTAAACCGGCAAATGTCCAGCTAATCTCCAACGTGAAAAGGGTCAGCAAGGAAAGCTCTTGCTAACAGCCCAGAAGCATTGCGACTCTTCTCTGGATGATTTGCCCACCAACACTTCACATCAGCTCAAGCCGGCTGCCCGGAGGAAAAGAGGCTAGGAAAGATCGTAGCAGGCACGGTTGTTGCTGCACGAGAAGTGCCTGCTCCGGAGGCTTCTTGCGAGCAGCGCTAAAAGCACGCGAACATCGCGTTTCTGTGCTTTCCTGAACAGCTTGCGCTGGGACAGTTACAGCCGTGTTTTGCAAGCTGTCCGGGGTTCTGAGGCACTAAAAGTGCGGATGTGTGGCGACTGTCCAAGACGAGAACCGGCTGCTCTGAAAGCCCTTCCTGCTCTTCACGTACGCTTTCTAGCAGCTCTACGGACACACACGCGTCAGCCTCTTCACTGTCCTACACAGCTAGCACGCTGGCACTTACCGTCAACTTGGAAGCAGCCGCGCAGAAGGCAGTCGCCCTGCAACCGGCGAACAGCGCATCATCGCGGCTACACGCGAGCTGGCCGCACTCGGAGCTTTCGCGGCTCTTCTCTCGCTCTTTCTCGCAGAGCTCCGGCGATGCACAACTCGAACCGCGAAAGCCGCAATGAGCTTTGTGCAAGCTGCGCAGAAGAAACAAGGCACTAAACCGGCAAATGTCCAGCTACTCTCCCACGTGAAAACGGTCAGCAAGGAAAGCTCTTGCTAACAGCCCAGAAGCATTGCGACTCTTCTCTGGATGATTTGCCCACCAACACTTCACATCAGCTCAAGCCGGCTGCCCGGAGGAAAAGAGGCTAGGAAAGATCGTAGCAGGCACGGTTGTTGCTGCACGAGAAGTGCCTGCTCCGGAGGCTTCTTGCGAGCAGCGCTAAAAGCACGCGAACATCGCGTTTCTGTGCTTTCCTGAACAGCTTGCGCTGGGACAGTTACAGCCGTGTTTTGCAAGCTGTCCGGGGTTCTGAGGCACTAAAAGTGCGGATGTGTGGCGACTGTGCAAGACGAGAACCGGCTGCTCTGAAAGCCCTTCCTGCTCTTCACGTACGCTTTCTAGCAGCTCTACGGACACACACGCGTCAGCCTCTTCACTGTCCTACACAGCTAGCACGCTGGCAGTTACCGTCAACTTGGAAGCAGCCGCGCAGAAGGCACTCGCCCTGCAACCGGCGAACAGCGCATCATCGCGGCTACACGCGAGCTGGCCGCACTCGGAGCTTTCGCGGCTCTTCTCTCGCTCTTTCTCGCAGAGCTCCGGCGATGCACAACTCGAACCGCGAAAGCCGCAATGAGCTTTGTGCAAGCTGCGCAGAAGAAACAAGGCACTAAACCGGCAAATGTCCAGCTAATCTCCAACGTGAAAAGGGTCAGCAAGGAAAGCTCTTGCTGCTCTTCACTCGCTCTTGCTAACAGCCCAGAAGCATTGCGACTCTTCTCTGGATGATTTGCCCACCAACACTTCACATCAGCTCAAGCCGGCTGCCCGGAGGAAAAGAGGCTAGGAAAGATCGTAGCAGGCACGGTTGTTGCTGCACGAGAAGTGCCTGCTCCGGAGGCTTCTTGCGAGCAGCGCTAAAAGCACGCGAACATCGCGTTTCTGTGCTTTCCTGAACAGCTTGCGCTGGGACAGTTACAGCCGTGTTTTGCAAGCTGTCCGGGGTTCTGAGGCACTAAAAGTGCGGATGTGTGGCGACTGTCCAAGACGAGAACCGGCTGCTCTGAAAGCCCTTCCTGCTCTTCACGTACGCTTTCTAGCAGCTCTACGGACACACACGCGTCAGCCTCTTCACTGTCCTACACAGCTAGCACGCTGGCAGTTACCGGCAACTTGGAAGCAGCCGCGCAGAAGGCAGTCGCCCTGCAACCGGCGAACAGCGCATCATCGCGGCTACACGCGAGCTGGCCGCACTCGGAGCTTTCGCGGCTCTTCTCTCGCTCTTTCTCGCAGAGCTCCGGCGATGCACAACTCGAACCGCGAAAGCCGCAATGAGCTTTGTGCAAGCTGCGCAGAAGAAACAAGGCACTAAACCGGCAAATGTCCAGCTAATCTCCAACGTGAAAAGGGTCAGCAAGGAAAGCTCTTGCTAACAGCCCAGAAGCATTGCGACTCTTCTCTGGGTGATTTGCCCACCAACACTTCACATCAGCTCAAGCCGGCTGCCCGGAGGAAAAGAGGCTAGGAAAGATCGTAGCAGGCACGGTTGTTGCTGCACGAGAAGTGCCTGCTCCGGAGGCTTCTTGCGAGCAGCGCTAAAAGCACGCGAACATCGCGTTTCTGTGCTTTCCTGAACAGCTTGCGCTGGGACAGTTACAGCCGTGTTTTGCAAGCTGTCCGGGGTTCTGAGGCACTAAAAGTGCGGATGTGTGGCGACTGTCCAAGACGAGAACCGGCTGCTCTGAAAGCCCTTCCTGCTCTTCACGTACGCTTTCTAGCAGCTCTACGGACACACACGCGTCAGCCTCTTCACTGTCCTACACAGCTAGCACGCTGGCAGTTACCGTCAACTTGGAAGCAGCCGCGCAGAAGGCAGTCGCCCTGCAACCGGCGAACAGCGCATCATCGCGGCTACACGCGAGCTGGCCGCACTCGGAGCTTTCGCGGCTCTTCTCTCGCTCTTTCTCGCAGAGCTCCGGCGATGCACAACTCGAACCGCGAAAGCCGCAATGAGCTTTGTGCAAGCTGCGCAGAAGAAACAAGGCACTAAACCGGCAAATGTCCAGCTACTCTCCCACGTGAAAACGGTCAGCAAGGAAAGCTCTTGCTAACAGCCCAGAAGCATTGCGACTCTTCTCTGGATGATTTGCCCACCAACACTTCACATCAGCTCAAGCCGGCTGCCCGGAGGAAAAGAGGCTAGGAAAGATCGTAGCAGGCACGGTTGTTGCTGCACGAGAAGTGCCTGCTCCGGAGGCTTCTTGCGAGCAGCGCTAAAAGCACGCGAACATCGCGTTTCTGTGCTTTCCTGAACAGCTTGCGCTGGGACAGTTACAGCCGTGTTTTGCAAGCTGTCCGGGGTTCTGAGGCACTAAAAGTGCGGCTGTGTGGCGACTGTCCAAGACGAGAACCGGCTGCTCTGAAAGCCCTTCCTGCTCGTCACGTACGCTTTCTAGCAGCTCTACGGACACACACGCGTCAGCCTCTTCACTGTCCTACACAGCTAGCACGCTGGCAGTTACCGTCAACTTGGAAGCAGCCGCGCAGAAGGCACTCGCCCTCCAACCGGCGAACAGCGCACATTCGCGGCTACACGCGAGCTGGCCGCACTCGGAGCTTTCGCGGCTCTTCTCTCGCTCTTTCCCGCAGAGCTCCGGCGATGCACAACTCGAACCGCGAAAGCCGCAATGAGCTTTGTGCAAGCTGCGCAGAAGAAACAAGGCACTAAACCGGCAAATGTCCAGCTAATCTCCAACGTGAAAAGGGTCAGCAAGGAAAGCTCTTGCTAACAGCCCAGAAGCATTGCGACTCTTCTCTGGATGATTTGCCCACCAACACTTCACATCAGCTCAAGCCGGCTGCCCGGAGGAAAAGAGGCTAGGAAAGATCGTAGCAGGCACGGTTGTTGCTGCACGAGAAGTGCCTGCTCCGGAGGCTTCTTGCGAGCAGCGCTAAAAGCACGCGAACATCGCGTTTCTGTGCTTTCCTGAACAGCTTGCGCTGGGACAGTTACAGCCGTGTTTTGCAAGCTGTCCGGGGTTCTGAGGCACTAAAAGTGCGGATGTGTGGCGACTGTCCAAGACGAGAACCGGCTGCTCTGAAAGCCCTTCCTGCTCGTCACGTACGCTTTCTAGCAGCTCTACGGACACACACGCGTCAGCCTCTTCACTGTCCTACACAGCTAGCACGCTGGCAGTTACCGTCAACTTGGAAGCAGCCGCGCAGAAGGCAGTCGCCCTGCAACCGGCGAACAGCGCACATTCGCGGCTACACGCGAGCTGGCCGCACTCGGAGCTTTCGCGGCTCTTCTCTCGCTCTTTCCCGCAGAGCTCCGGCGATGCACAACTCGAACCGCGAAAGCCGCAATGAGCTTTGTGCAAGCTGCGCAGAAGAAACAAGGCACTAAACCGGCAAATGTCCAGCTAATCTCCAACGTGAAAAGGGTCAGCAAGGAAAGCTCTTGCTAACAGCCCAGAAGCATTGCGACTCTTCTCTGGATGATTTGCCCACCAACACTTCACATCAGCTCAAGCCGGCTGCCCGGAGGAAAAGAGGCTAGGAAAGATCGTAGCAGGCACGGTTGTTGCTGCACGAGAAGTGCCTGCTCCGGAGGCTTCTTGCGAGCAGCGCTAAAAGCACGCGAACATCGCGTTTCTGTGCTTTCCTGAACAGCTTGCGCTGCGACAGTTACAGCCGTGTTTTGCAAGCTGTCCGGGGTTCTGAGGCACTAAAAGTGCGGATGTGTGGCGACTGTGCAAGACGAGAACCGGCTGCTCTGAAAGCCCTTCCTGCTCGTCACGTACGCTTTCTAGCAGCTCTACGGACACACACGCGTCAGCCTCTTCACTGTCCTACACAGCTAGCACGCTGGCAGTTACCGTCAACTTGGAAGCAGCCGCGCAGAAGGCAGTCGCCCTGCAACCGGCGAACAGCGCACATTCGCGGCTACACGCGAGCTGGCCGCACTCGGGGCTTTCGCGGCTCTTCTCTCGCTCTTTCTCGCAGAGCTCCGGCGATGCACAACTCGAACCGCGAAAGCCGCAATGAGCTTTGTGCAAGCTGCGCAGAAGAAACAAGGCACTAAACCGGCAAATGTCCAGCTAATCTCCAACGTGAAAAGGGTCAGCAAGGAAAGCTCTTGCTAACAGCCCAGAAGCATTGCGACTCTTCTCTGGATGATTTGCCCACCAACACTTCACATCAGCTCAAGCCGGCTGCCCGGAGGAAAAGAGGCTAGGAAAGATCGTAGCAGGCACGGTTGTTGCTGCACGAGAAGTGCCTGCTCCGGAGGCTTCTTGCGAGCAGCGCTAAAAGCACGCGAACATCGCGTTTCTGTGCTTTCCTGAACAGCTTGCGCTGGGACAGTTACAGCCGTGTTTTGCAAGCTGTCCGGGGTTCTGAGGCACTAAAAGTGCGGATGTGTGGCGACTGTGCAAGACGAGAACCGGCTGCTCTGAAAGCCCTTCCTGCTCGTCACGTACGCTTTCTAGCAGCTCTACGGACACACACGCGTCAGCCTCTTCACTGTCCTACACAGCTAGCACGCTGGCAGTTACCGTCAACTTGGAAGCAGCCGCGCAGAAGGCAGTCGCCCTGCAACCGGCGAACAGCGCACATTCGCGGCTACACGCGAGCTGGCCGCACTCGGAGCTTTCGCGGCTCTTCTCTCGCTCTTTCCCGCAGAGCTCCGGCGATGCACAACTCGAACCGCGAAAGCCGCAATGAGCTTT
This sequence comes from Chlamydotis macqueenii, assembly GCF_036417535.1. NCBI lineage: Eukaryota > Metazoa > Chordata > Aves > Otidiformes > Otididae > Chlamydotis > Chlamydotis macqueenii. The sequence continues at coordinate 119,070 of NW_028239169.1, forward strand.
GTGCAAGCTGCGCAGAAGAAACAAGGCACTAAACCGGCAAATGTCCAGCTAATCTCCAACGTGAAAAGGGTCAGCAAGGAAAGCTCTTGCTAACAGCCCAGAAGCATTGCGACTCTTCTCTGGATGATTTGCCCACCAACACTTCACATCAGCTCAAGCCGGCTGCCCGGAGGAAAAGAGGCTAGGAAAGATCGTAGCAGGCACGGTTGTTGCTGCACGAGAAGTGCCTGCTCCGGAGGCTTCTTGCGAGCAGCGCTAAAAGCACGCGAACATCGCGTTTCTGTGCTTTCCTGAACAGCTTGCGCTGGGACAGTTACAGCCGTGTTTTGCAAGCTGTCCGGGGTTCTGAGGCACTAAAAGTGCGGATGTGTGGCGACTGTCCAAGACGAGAACCGGCTGCTCTGAAAGCCCTTCCTGCTCTTCACGTACGCTTTCTAGCAGCTCTACGGACACACACGCGTCAGCCTCTTCACTGTCCTACACAGCTAGCACGCTGGCAGTTACCGTCAACTTGGAAGCAGCCGCGCAGAAGGCACTCGCCCTGCAACCGGCGAACAGCGCATCATCGCGGCTACACGCGAGCTGGCCGCACTCGGAGCTTTCGCGGCTCTTCTCTCGCTCTTTCTCGCAGAGCTCCGGCGATGCACAACTCGAACCGCGAAAGCCGCAATGAGCTTTGTGCAAGCTGCGCAGAAGAAACAAGGCACTAAACCGGCAAATGTCCAGCTAATCTCCAACGTGAAAAGGGTCAGCAAGGAAAGCTCTTGCTGCTCTTCACTCGCTCTTGCTAACAGCCCAGAAGCATTGCGACTCTTCTCTGGATGATTTGCCCACCAACACTTCACATCAGCTCAAGCCGGCTGCCCGGAGGAAAAGAGGCTAGGAAAGATCGTAGCAGGCACGGTTGTTGCTGCACGAGAAGTGCCTGCTCCGGAGGCTTCTTGCGAGCAGCGCTAAAAGCACGCGAACATCGCGTTTCTGTGCTTTCCTGAACAGCTTGCGCTGGGACAGTTACAGCCGTGTTTTGCAAGCTGTCCGGGGTTCTGAGGCACTAAAAGTGCGGATGTGTGGCGACTGTCCAAGACGAGAACCGGCTGCTCTGAAAGCCCTTCCTGCTCTTCACGTACGCTTTCTAGCAGCTCTACGGACACACACGCGTCAGCCTCTTCACTGTCCTACACAGCTAGCACGCTGGCAGTTACCGGCAACTTGGAAGCAGCCGCGCAGAAGGCAGTCGCCCTGCAACCGGCGAACAGCGCATCATCGCGGCTACACGCGAGCTGGCCGCACTCGGAGCTTTCGCGGCTCTTCTCTCGCTCTTTCTCGCAGAGCTCCGGCGATGCACAACTCGAACCGCGAAAGCCGCAATGAGCTTTGTGCAAGCTGCGCAGAAGAAACAAGGCACTAAACCGGCAAATGTCCAGCTAATCTCCAACGTGAAAAGGGTCAGCAAGGAAAGCTCTTGCTAACAGCCCAGAAGCATTGCGACTCTTCTCTGGGTGATTTGCCCACCAACACTTCACATCAGCTCAAGCCGGCTGCCCGGAGGAAAAGAGGCTAGGAAAGATCGTAGCAGGCACGGTTGTTGCTGCACGAGAAGTGCCTGCTCCGGAGGCTTCTTGCGAGCAGCGCTAAAAGCACGCGAACATCGCGTTTCTGTGCTTTCCTGAACAGCTTGCGCTGGGACAGTTACAGCCGTGTTTTGCAAGCTGTCCGGGGTTCTGAGGCACTAAAAGTGCGGATGTGTGGCGACTGTCCAAGACGAGAACCGGCTGCTCTGAAAGCCCTTCCTGCTCTTCACGTACGCTTTCTAGCAGCTCTACGGACACACACGCGTCAGCCTCTTCACTGTCCTACACAGCTAGCACGCTGGCAGTTACCGTCAACTTGGAAGCAGCCGCGCAGAAGGCAGTCGCCCTGCAACCGGCGAACAGCGCATCATCGCGGCTACACGCGAGCTGGCCGCACTCGGAGCTTTCGCGGCTCTTCTCTCGCTCTTTCTCGCAGAGCTCCGGCGATGCACAACTCGAACCGCGAAAGCCGCAATGAGCTTTGTGCAAGCTGCGCAGAAGAAACAAGGCACTAAACCGGCAAATGTCCAGCTACTCTCCCACGTGAAAACGGTCAGCAAGGAAAGCTCTTGCTAACAGCCCAGAAGCATTGCGACTCTTCTCTGGATGATTTGCCCACCAACACTTCACATCAGCTCAAGCCGGCTGCCCGGAGGAAAAGAGGCTAGGAAAGATCGTAGCAGGCACGGTTGTTGCTGCACGAGAAGTGCCTGCTCCGGAGGCTTCTTGCGAGCAGCGCTAAAAGCACGCGAACATCGCGTTTCTGTGCTTTCCTGAACAGCTTGCGCTGGGACAGTTACAGCCGTGTTTTGCAAGCTGTCCGGGGTTCTGAGGCACTAAAAGTGCGGCTGTGTGGCGACTGTCCAAGACGAGAACCGGCTGCTCTGAAAGCCCTTCCTGCTCGTCACGTACGCTTTCTAGCAGCTCTACGGACACACACGCGTCAGCCTCTTCACTGTCCTACACAGCTAGCACGCTGGCAGTTACCGTCAACTTGGAAGCAGCCGCGCAGAAGGCACTCGCCCTCCAACCGGCGAACAGCGCACATTCGCGGCTACACGCGAGCTGGCCGCACTCGGAGCTTTCGCGGCTCTTCTCTCGCTCTTTCCCGCAGAGCTCCGGCGATGCACAACTCGAACCGCGAAAGCCGCAATGAGCTTTGTGCAAGCTGCGCAGAAGAAACAAGGCACTAAACCGGCAAATGTCCAGCTAATCTCCAACGTGAAAAGGGTCAGCAAGGAAAGCTCTTGCTAACAGCCCAGAAGCATTGCGACTCTTCTCTGGATGATTTGCCCACCAACACTTCACATCAGCTCAAGCCGGCTGCCCGGAGGAAAAGAGGCTAGGAAAGATCGTAGCAGGCACGGTTGTTGCTGCACGAGAAGTGCCTGCTCCGGAGGCTTCTTGCGAGCAGCGCTAAAAGCACGCGAACATCGCGTTTCTGTGCTTTCCTGAACAGCTTGCGCTGGGACAGTTACAGCCGTGTTTTGCAAGCTGTCCGGGGTTCTGAGGCACTAAAAGTGCGGATGTGTGGCGACTGTCCAAGACGAGAACCGGCTGCTCTGAAAGCCCTTCCTGCTCTTCACGTACGCTTTCTAGCAGCTCTACGGACACACACGCGTCAGCCTCTTCACTGTCCTACACAGCTAGCACGCTGGCAGTTACCGGCAACTTGGAAGCAGCCGCGCAGAAGGCAGTCGCCCTGCAACCGGCGAACAGCGCATCATCGCGGCTACACGCGAGCTGGCCGCACTCGGAGCTTTCGCGGCTCTTCTCTCGCTCTTTCTCGCAGAGCTCCGGCGATGCACAACTCGAACCGCGAAAGCCGCAATGAGCTTTGTGCAAGCTGCGCAGAAGAAACAAGGCACTAAACCGGCAAATGTCCAGCTAATCTCCAACGTGAAAAGGGTCAGCAAGGAAAGCTCTTGCTAACAGCCCAGAAGCATTGCGACTCTTCTCTGGGTGATTTGCCCACCAACACTTCACATCAGCTCAAGCCGGCTGCCCGGAGGAAAAGAGGCTAGGAAAGATCGTAGCAGGCACGGTTGTTGCTGCACGAGAAGTGCCTGCTCCGGAGGCTTCTTGCGAGCAGCGCTAAAAGCACGCGAACATCGCGTTTCTGTGCTTTCCTGAACAGCTTGCGCTGGGACAGTTACAGCCGTGTTTTGCAAGCTGTCCGGGGTTCTGAGGCACTAAAAGTGCGGATGTGTGGCGACTGTCCAAGACGAGAACCGGCTGCTCTGAAAGCCCTTCCTGCTCTTCACGTACGCTTTCTAGCAGCTCTACGGACACACACGCGTCAGCCTCTTCACTGTCCTACACAGCTAGCACGCTGGCAGTTACCGTCAACTTGGAAGCAGCCGCGCAGAAGGCAGTCGCCCTGCAACCGGCGAACAGCGCATCATCGCGGCTACACGCGAGCTGGCCGCACTCGGAGCTTTCGCGGCTCTTCTCTCGCTCTTTCTCGCAGAGCTCCGGCGATGCACAACTCGAACCGCGAAAGCCGCAATGAGCTTTGTGCAAGCTGCGCAGAAGAAACAAGGCACTAAACCGGCAAATGTCCAGCTACTCTCCCACGTGAAAACGGTCAGCAAGGAAAGCTCTTGCTAACAGCCCAGAAGCATTGCGACTCTTCTCTGGATGATTTGCCCACCAACACTTCACATCAGCTCAAGCCGGCTGCCCGGAGGAAAAGAGGCTAGGAAAGATCGTAGCAGGCACGGTTGTTGCTGCACGAGAAGTGCCTGCTCCGGAGGCTTCTTGCGAGCAGCGCTAAAAGCACGCGAACATCGCGTTTCTGTGCTTTCCTGAACAGCTTGCGCTGGGACAGTTACAGCCGTGTTTTGCAAGCTGTCCGGGGTTCTGAGGCACTAAAAGTGCGGCTGTGTGGCGACTGTCCAAGACGAGAACCGGCTGCTCTGAAAGCCCTTCCTGCTCGTCACGTACGCTTTCTAGCAGCTCTACGGACACACACGCGTCAGCCTCTTCACTGTCCTACACAGCTAGCACGCTGGCAGTTACCGTCAACTTGGAAGCAGCCGCGCAGAAGGCAGTCGCCCTGCAACCGGCGAACAGCGCACATTCGCGGCTACACGCGAGCTGGCCGCACTCGGAGCTTTCGCGGCTCTTCTCTCGCTCTTTCCCGCAGAGCTCCGGCGATGCACAACTCGAACCGCGAAAGCCGCAATGAGCTTTGTGCAAGCTGCGCAGAAGAAACAAGGCACTAAACCGGCAAATGTCCAGCTAATCTCCAACGTGAAAAGGGTCAGCAAGGAAAGCTCTTGCTAACAGCCCAGAAGCATTGCGACTCTTCTCTGGATGATTTGCCCACCAACACTTCACATCAGCTCAAGCCGGCTGCCCGGAGGAAAAGAGGCTAGGAAAGATCGTAGCAGGCACGGTTGTTGCTGCACGAGAAGTGCCTGCTCCGGAGGCTTCTTGCGAACAGCGCTAAAAGCACGCGAACATCGCGTTTCTGTGCTTTCCTGAACAGCTTGCGCTGGGACAGTTACAGCCGTGTTTTGCAAGCTGTCCGGGGTTCTGAGGCACTAAAAGTGCGGATGTGTGGCGACTGTGCAAGACGAGAACCGGCTGCTCTGAAAGCCCTTCCTGCTCTTCACGTACGCTTTCTAGCAGCTCTACGGACACACACGCGTCAGCCTCTTCACTGTCCTACACAGCTAGCACGCTGGCAGTTACCGTCAACTTGGAAGCAGCCGCGCAGAAGGCAGTCGCCCTGCAACCGGCGAACAGCGCACATTCGCGGCTACACGCGAGCTGGCCGCACTCGGAGCTTTCGCGGCTCTTCTCTCGCTCTTTCCCGCAGAGCTCCGGCGATGCACAACTCGAACCGCGAAAGCCGCAATGAGCTTTGTGCAAGCTGCGCAGAAGAAACAAGGCACTAAACCGGCAAATGTCCAGCTAATCTCCAACGTGAAAAGGGTCAGCAAGGAAAGCTCTTGCTAACAGCCCAGAAGCATTGCGACTCTTCTCTGGATGATTTGCCCACCAACACTTCACATCAGCTCAAGCCGGCTGCCCGGAGGAAAAGAGGCTAGGAAAGATCGTAGCAGGCACGGTTGTTGCTGCACGAGAAGTGCCTGCTCCGGAGGCTTCTTGCGAGCAGCGCTAAAAGCACGCGAACATCGCGTTTCTGTGCTTTCCTGAACAGCTTGCGCTGGGACAGTTACAGCCGTGTTTTGCAAGCTGTCCGGGGTTCTGAGGCACTAAAAGTGCGGATGTGTGGCGACTGTCCAAGACGAGAACCGGCTGCTCTGAAAGCCCTTCCTGCTCGTCACGTACGCTTTCTAGCAGCTCTACGGACACACACGCGTCAGCCTCTTCACTGTCCTACACAGCTAGCACGCTGGCAGTTACCGTCAACTTGGAAGCAGCCGCGCAGAAGGCAGTCGCCCTGCAACCGGCGAACAGCGCACATTCGCGGCTACACGCGAGCTGGCCGCACTCGGAGCTTTCGCGGCTCTTCTCTCGCTCTTTCCCGCAGAGCTCCGGCGATGCACAACTCGAACCGCGAAAGCCGCAATGAGCTTTGTGCAAGCTGCGCAGAAGAAACAAGGCACTAAACCGGCAAATGTCCAGCTAATCTCCAACGTGAAAAGGGTCAGCAAGGAAAGCTCTTGCTAACAGCCCAGAAGCATTGCGACTCTTCTCTGGATGATTTGCCCACCAACACTTCACATCAGCTCAAGCCGGCTGCCCGGAGGAAAAGAGGCTAGGAAAGATCGTAGCAGGCACGGTTGTTGCTGCACGAGAAGTGCCTGCTCCGGAGGCTTCTTGCGAGCAGCGCTAAAAGCACGCGAACATCGCGTTTCTGTGCTTTCCTGAACAGCTTGCGCTGCGACAGTTACAGCCGTGTTTTGCAAGCTGTCCGGGGTTCTGAGGCACTAAAAGTGCGGCTGTGTGGCGACTGTGCAAGACGAGAACCGGCTGCTCTGAAAGCCCTTCCTGCTCGTCACGTACGCTTTCTAGCAGCTCTACGGACACACACGCGTCAGCCTCTTCACTGTCCTACACAGCTAGCACGCTGGCAGTTACCGTCAACTTGGAAGCAGCCGCGCAGAAGGCAGTCGCCCTGCAACCGGCGAACAGCGCACATTCGCGGCTACACGCGAGCTGGCCGCACTCGGGGCTTTCGCGGCTCTTCTCTCGCTCTTTCTCGCAGAGCTCCGGCGATGCACAACTCGAACCGCGAAAGCCGCAATGAGCTTTGTGCAAGCTGCGCAGAAGAAACAAGGCACTAAACCGGCAAATGTCCAGCTAATCTCCAACGTGAAAAGGGTCAGCAAGGAAAGCTCTTGCTAACAGCCCAGAAGCATTGCGACTCTTCTCTGGATGATTTGCCCACCAACACTTCACATCAGCTCAAGCCGGCTGCCCGGAGGAAAAGAGGCTAGGAAAGATCGTAGCAGGCACGGTTGTTGCTGCACGAGAAGTGCCTGCTCCGGAGGCTTCTTGCGAGCAGCGCTAAAAGCACGCGAACATCGCGTTTCTGTGCTTTCCTGAACAGCTTGCGCTGGGACAGTTACAGCCGTGTTTTGCAAGCTGTCCGGGGTTCTGAGGCACTAAAAGTGCGGATGTGTGGCGACTGTCCAAGACGAGAACCGGCTGCTCTGAAAGCCCTTCCTGCTCGTCACGTACGCTTTCTAGCAGCTCTACGGACACACACGCGTCAGCCTCTTCACTGTCCTACACAGCTAGCACGCTGGCAGTTACCGTCAACTTGGAAGCAGCCGCGCAGAAGGCAGTCGCCCTGCAACCGGCGAACAGCGCACATTCGCGGCTACACGCGAGCTGGCCGCACTCGGAGCTTTCGCGGCTCTTCTCTCGCTCTTTCCCGCAGAGCTCCGGCGATGCACAACTCGAACCGCGAAAGCCGCAATGAGCTTTGTGCAAGCTGCGCAGAAGAAACAAGGCACTAAACCGGCAAATGTCCAGCTAATCTCCAACGTGAAAAGGGTCAGCAAGGAAAGCTCTTGCTAACAGCCCAGAAGCATTGCGACTCTTCTCTGGATGATTTGCCCACCAACACTTCACATCAGCTCAAGCCGGCTGCCCGGAGGAAAAGAGGCTAGGAAAGATCGTAGCAGGCACGGTTGTTGCTGCACGAGAAGTGCCTGCTCCGGAGGCTTCTTGCGAACAGCGCTAAAAGCACGCGAACATCGCGTTTCTGTGCTTTCCTGAACAGCTTGCGCTGGGACAGTTACAGCCGTGTTTTGCAAGCTGTCCGGGGTTCTGAGGCACTAAAAGTGCGGATGTGTGGCGACTGTGCAAGACGAGAACCAGCTGCTCTGAAAGCCCTTCCTGCTCTTCACGTACGCTTTCTAGCAGCTCTACGGACACACACGCGTCAGCCTCTTCACTGTCCTACACAGCTAGCACGCTGGCAGTTACCGTCAACTTGGAAGCAGCCGCGCAGAAGGCAGTCGCCCTGCAACCGGCGAACAGCGCACATTCGCGGCTACACGCGAGCTGGCCGCACTCGGAGCTTTCGCGGCTCTTCTCTCGCTCTTTCCCGCAGAGCTCCGGCGATGCACAACTCGAACCGCGAAAGCCGCAATGAGCTTTGTGCAAGCTGCGCAGAAGAAACAAGGCACTAAACCGGCAAATGTCCAGCTAATCTCCAACGTGAAAAGGGTCAGCAAGGAAAGCTCTTGCTAACAGCCCAGAAGCATTGCGACTCTTCTCTGGATGATTTGCCCACCAACACTTCACATCAGCTCAAGCCGGCTGCCCGGAGGAAAAGAGGCTAGGAAAGATCGTAGCAGGCACGGTTGTTGCTGCACGAGAAGTGCCTGCTCCGGAGGCTTCTTGCGAGCAGCGCTAAAAGCACGCGAACATCGCGTTTCTGTGCTTTCCTGAACAGCTTGCGCTGGGACAGTTACAGCCGTGTTTTGCAAGCTGTCCGGGGTTCTGAGGCACTAAAAGTGCGGATGTGTGGCGACTGTCCAAGACGAGAACCGGCTGCTCTGAAAGCCCTTCCTGCTCGTCACGTACGCTTTCTAGCAGCTCTACGGACACACACGCGTCAGCCTCTTCACTGTCCTACACAGCTAGCACGCTGGCAGTTACCGTCAACTTGGAAGCAGCCGCGCAGAAGGCAGTCGCCCTGCAACCGGCGAACAGCGCACATTCGCGGCTACACGCGAGCTGGCCGCACTCGGAGCTTTCGCGGCTCTTCTCTCGCTCTTTCCCGCAGAGCTCCGGCGATGCACAACTCGAACCGCGAAAGCCGCAATGAGCTTTGTGCAAGCTGCGCAGAAGAAACAAGGCACTAAACCGGCAAATGTCCAGCTAATCTCCAACGTGAAAAGGGTCAGCAAGGAAAGCTCTTGCTAACAGCCCAGAAGCATTGCGACTCTTCTCTGGGTGATTTGCCCACCAACACTTCACATCAGCTCAAGCCGGCTGCCCGGAGGAAAAGAGGCTAGGAAAGATCGTAGCAGGCACGGTTGTTGCTGCACGAGAAGTGCCTGCTCCGGAGGCTTCTTGCGAGCAGCGCTAAAAGCACGCGAACATCGCGTTTCTGTGCTTTCCTGAACAGCTTGCGCTGGGACAGTTACAGCCGTGTTTTGCAAGCTGTCCGGGGTTCTGAGGCACTAAAAGTGCGGATGTGTGGCGACTGTCCAAGACGAGAACCGGCTGCTCTGAAAGCCCTTCCTGCTCTTCACGTACGCTTTCTAGCAGCTCTACAACACACACACGCGTCAGCCTCTTCACTGTCCTACACAGCTAGCACGCTGGCAGTTACCGTCAACTTGGAAGCAGCCGCGCAGAAGGCAGTCGCCCTGCAACCGGCGAACAGCGCACATTCGCGGCTACACGCGAGCTGGCCGCACTCGGAGCTTTCGCGGCTCTTCTCTCGCTCTTTCCCGCAGAGCTCCGGCGATGCACAACTCGAACCGCGAAAGCCGCAATGAGCTTTGTGCAAGCTGCGCAGAAGAAACAAGGCACTAAACCGGCAAATGTCCAGCTAATCTCCAACGTGAAAAGGGTCAGCAAGGAAAGCTCTTGCTAACAGCCCAGAAGCATTGCGACTCTTCTCTGGGTGATTTGCCCACCAACACTTCACATCAGCTCAAGCCGGCTGCCCGGAGGAAAAGAGGCTAGGAAAGATCGTAGCAGGCACGGTTGTTGCTGCACGAGAAGTGCCTGCTCCGGAGGCTTCTTGCGAGCAGCGCTAAAAGCACGCGAACATCGCGTTTCTGTGCTTTCCTGAACAGCTTGCGCTGGGACAGTTACAGCCGTGTTTTGCAAGCTGTCCGGGGTTCTGAGGCACTAAAAGTGCGGATGTGTGGCGACTGTCCAAGACGAGAACCGGCTGCTCTGAAAGCCCTTCCTGCTCGTCACGTACGCTTTCTAGCAGCTCTACGGACACACACGCGTCAGCCTCTTCACTGTCCTACACAGCTAGCACGCTGGCAGTTACCGTCAACTTGGAAGCAGCCGCGCAGAAGGCAGTCGCCCTGCAACCGGCGAACAGCGCACATTCGCGGCTACACGCGAGCTGGCCGCACTCGGAGCTTTCGCGGCTCTTCTCTCGCTCTTTCCCGCAGAGCTCCGGCGATGCACAACTCGAACCGCGAAAGCCGCAATGAGCTTTGTGCAAGCTGCGCAGAAGAAACAAGGCACTAAACCGGCAAATGTCCAGCTAATCTCCAACGTGAAAAGGGTCAGCAAGGAAAGCTCTTGCTAACAGCCCAGAAGCATTGCGACTCTTCTCTGGATGATTTGCCCACCAACACTTCACATCAGCTCAAGCCGGCTGCCCGGAGGAAAAGAGGCTAGGAAAGATCGTAGCAGGCACGGTTGTTGCCGCACGAGAAGTGCCTGCTCCGGAGGCTTCTTGCGAGCAGCGCTAAAAGCACGCGAACATCGCGTTTCTGTGCTTTCCTGAACAGCTTGCGCTGGGACAGTTACAGCCGTGTTTTGCAAGCTGTCCGGGGTTCTGAGGCACTAAAAGTGCGGCTGTGTGGCGACTGTGCAAGACGAGAACCGGCTGCTCTGAAAGCCCTTCCTGCTCGTCACGTACGCTTTCTAGCAGCTCTACGGACACACACGCGTCAGCCTCTTCACTGTCCTACACAGCTAGCACGCTGGCAGTTACCGTCAACTTGGAAGCAGCCGCGCAGAAGGCAGTCACCCTGCAACCGGCGAACAGCGCACATTCGCGTCTACACGCGAGCTGGCCGCACTCGGGGCTTTCGCGGCTCTTCTCTCGCTCTTTCTCGCAGAGCTCCGGCGATGCACAACTCGAACCGCGAAAGCCGCAATGAGCTTTGTGCAAGCTGCGCAGAAGAAACAAGGCACTAAACCGGCAAATGTCCAGCTAATCTCCAACGTGAAAAGGGTCAGCAAGGAAAGCTCTTGCTAACAGCCCAGAAGCATTGCGACTCTTCTCTGGATGATTTGCCCACCAACACTTCACATCAGCTCAAGCCGGCTGCCCGGAGGAAAAGAGGCTAGGAAAGATCGTAGCAGGCACGGTTGTTGCTGCACGAGAAGTGCCTGCTCCGGAGGCTTCTTGCGAACAGCGCTAAAAGCACGCGAACATCGCGTTTCTGTGCTTTCCTGAACAGCTTGCGCTGGGACAGTTACAGCCGTGTTTTGCAAGCTGTCCGGGGTTCTGAGGCACTAAAAGTGCGGATGTGTGGCGACTGTGCAAGACGAGAACCGGCTGCTCTGAAAGCCCTTCCTGCTCTTCACGTACGCTTTCTAGCAGCTCTACGGACACACACGCGTCAGCCTCTTCACTGTCCTACACAGCTAGCACGCTGGCAGTTACCGTCAACTTGGAAGCAGCCGCGCAGAAGGCAGTCGCCCTGCAACCGGCGAACAGCGCACATTCGCGGCTACACGCGAGCTGGCCGCACTCGGAGCTTTCGCGGCTCTTCTCTCGCTCTTTCCCGCAGAGCTCCGGCGATGCACAACTCGAACCGCGAAAGCCGCAATGAGCTTTGTGCAAGCTGCGCAGAAGAAACAAGGCACTAAACCGGCAAATGTCCAGCTAATCTCCAACGTGAAAAGGGTCAGCAAGGAAAGCTCTTGCTAACAGCCCAGAAGCATTGCGACTCTTCTCTGGATGATTTGCCCACCAACACTTCACATCAGCTCAAGCCGGCTGCCCGGAGGAAAAGAGGCTAGGAAAGATCGTAGCAGGCACGGTTGTTGCTGCACGAGAAGTGCCTGCTCCGGAGGCTTCTTGCGAGCAGCGCTAAAAGCACGCGAACATCGCGTTTCTGTGCTTTCCTGAACAGCTTGCGCTGCGACAGTTACAGCCGTGTTTTGCAAGCTGTCCGGGGTTCTGAGGCACTAAAAGTGCGGATGTGTGGCGACTGTCCAAGACGAGAACCGGCTGCTCTGAAAGCCCTTCCTGCTCGTCACGTACGCTTTCTAGCAGCTCTACGGACACACACGCGTCAGCCTCTTCACTGTCCTACACAGCTAGCACGCTGGCAGTTACCGTCAACTTGGAAGCAGCCGCGCAGAAGGCAGTCGCCCTGCAACCGGCGAACAGCGCACATTCGCGGCTACACGCGAGCTGGCCGCACTCGGAGCTTTCGCGGCTCTTCTCTCGCTCTTTCCCGCAGAGCTCCGGCGATGCACAACTCGAACCGCGAAAGCCGCAATGAGCTTTGTGCAAGCTGCGCAGAAGAAACAAGGCACTAAACCGGCAAATGTCCAGCTAATCTCCAACGTGAAAAGGGTCAGCAAGGAAAGCTCTTGCTAACAGCCCAGAAGCATTGCGACTCTTCTCTGGATGATTTGCCCACCAACACTTCACATCAGCTCAAGCCGGCTGCCCGGAGGAAAAGAGGCTAGGAAAGATCGTAGCAGGCACGGTTGTTGCTGCACGAGAAGTGCCTGCTCCGGAGGCTTCTTGCGAGCAGCGCTAAAAGCACGCGAACATCGCGTTTCTGTGCTTTCCTGAACAGCTTGCGCTGCGACAGTTACAGCCGTGTTTTGCAAGCTGTCCGGGGTTCTGAGGCACTAAAAGTGCGGATGTGTGGCGACTGTCCAAGACGAGAACCGGCTGCTCTGAAAGCCCTTCCTGCTCGTCACGTACGCTTTCTAGCAGCTCTACGGACACACACGCGTCAGCCTCTTCACTGTCCTACACAGCTAGCACGCTGGCAGTTACCGTCAACTTGGAAGCAGCCGCGCAGAAGGCACTCGCCCTGCAACCGGCGAACAGCGCACATTCGCGGCTACACGCGAGCTGGCCGCACTCGGAGCTTTCGCGGCTCTTCTCTCGCTCTTTCCCGCAGAGCTCCGGCGATGCACAACTCGAACCGCGAAAGCCGCAATGAGCTTTGTGCAAGCTGCGCAGAAGAAACAAGGCACTAAACCGGCAAATGTCCAGCTAATCTCCAACGTGAAAAGGGTCAGCAAGGAAAGCTCTTGCTAACAGCCCAGAAGCATTGCGACTCTTCTCTGGATGATTTGCCCACCAACACTTCACATCAGCTCAAGCCGGCTGCCCGGAGGAAAAGAGGCTAGGAAAGATCGTAGCAGGCACGGTTGTTGCCGCACGAGAAGTGCCTGCTCCGGAGGCTTCTTGCGAGCAGCGCTAAAAGCACGCGAACATCGCGTTTCTGTGCTTTCCTGAACAGCTTGCGCTGGGACAGTTACAGCCGTGTTTTGCAAGCTGTCCGGGGTTCTGAGGCACTAAAAGTGCGGATGTGTGGCGACTGTGCAAGACGAGAACCGGCTGCTCTGAAAGCCCTTCCTGCTCGTCACGTACGCTTTCTAGCAGCTCTACGGACACACACGCGTCAGCCTCTTCACTGTCCTACACAGCTAGCACGCTGGCAGTTACCGTCAACTTGGAAGCAGCCGCGCAGAAGGCAGTCGCCCTGCAACCGGCGAACAGCGCACATTCGCGGCTACACGCGAGCTGGCCGCACTCGGAGCTTTCGCGGCTCTTCTCTCGCTCTTTCCCGCAGAGCTCCGGCGATGCACAACTCGAACCGCGAAAGCCGCAATGAGCTTTGTGCAAGCTGCGCAGAAGAAACAAGGCACTAAACCGGCAAATGTCCAGCTAATCTCCAACGTGAAAAGGGTCAGCAAGGAAAGCTCTTGCTAACAGCCCAGAAGCATTGCGACTCTTCTCTGGATGATTTGCCCACCAACACTTCACATCAGCTCAAGCCGGCTGCCCGGAGGAAAAGAGGCTAGGAAAGATCGTAGCAGGCACGGTTGTTGCTGCACGAGAAGTGCCTGCTCCGGAGGCTTCTTGCGAGCAGCGCTAAAAGCACGCGAACATCGCGTTTCTGTGCTTTCCTGAATAGCTTGCGCTGGGACAGTTACAGCCGTGTTTTGCAAGCTGTCCGGGGTTCTGAGGCACTAAAAGTGCGGATGTGTGGCGACTGTCCAAGACGAGAACCGGCTGCTCTGAAAGCCCTTCCTGCTCGTCACGTACGCTTTCTAGCAGCTCTACGGACACACACGCGTCAGCCTCTTCACTGTCCTACACAGCTAGCACGCTGGCAGTTACCGTCAACTTGGAAGCAGCCGCGCAGAAGGCAGTCGCCCTGCAACCGGCGAACAGCGCACATTCGCGGCTACACGCGAGCTGGCCGCACTCGGAGCTTTCGCGGCTCTTCTCTCGCTCTTTCCCGCAGAGCTCCGGCGATGCACAACTCGAACCGCGAAAGCCGCAATGAGCTTTGTGCAAGCTGCGCAGAAGAAACAAGGCACTAAACCGGCAAATGTCCAGCTAATCTCCAACGTGAAAAGGGTCAGCAAGGAAAGCTCTTGCTAACAGCCCAGAAGCATTGCGACTCTTCTCTGGATGATTTGCCCACCAACACTTCACATCAGCTCAAGCCGGCTGCCCGGAGGAAAAGAGGCTAGGAAAGATCGTAGCAGGCACGGTTGTTGCTGCACGAGAAGTGCCTGCTCCGGAGGCTTCTTGCGAGCAGCGCTAAAAGCACGCGAACATCGCGTTTCTGTGCTTTCCTGAACAGCTTGCGCTGCGACAGTTACAGCCGTGTTTTGCAAGCTGTCCGGGGTTCTGAGGCACTAAAAGTGCGGATGTGTGGCGACTGTCCAAGACGAGAACCGGCTGCTCTGAAAGCCCTTCCTGCTCGTCACGTACGCTTTCTAGCAGCTCTACGGACACACACGCGTCAGCCTCTTCACTGTCCTACACAGCTAGCACGCTGGCAGTTACCGTCAACTTGGAAGCAGCCGCGCAGAAGGCACTCGCCCTGCAACCGGCGAACAGCGCACATTCGCGGCTACACGCGAGCTGGCCGCACTCGGAGCTTTCGCGGCTCTTCTCTCGCTCTTTCCCGCAGAGCTCCGGCGATGCACAACTCGAACCGCGAAAGCCGCAATGAGCTTTGTGCAAGCTGCGCAGAAGAAACAAGGCACTAAACCGGCAAATGTCCAGCTAATCTCCAACGTGAAAAGGGTCAGCAAGGAAAGCTCTTGCTAACAGCCCAGAAGCATTGCGACTCTTCTCTGGATGATTTGCCCACCAACACTTCACATCAGCTCAAGCCGGCTGCCCGGAGGAAAAGAGGCTAGGAAAGATCGTAGCAGGCACGGTTGTTGCCGCACGAGAAGTGCCTGCTCCGGAGGCTTCTTGCGAGCAGCGCTAAAAGCACGCGAACATCGCGTTTCTGTGCTTTCCTGAACAGCTTGCGCTGGGACAGTTACAGCCGTGTTTTGCAAGCTGTCCGGGGTTCTGAGGCACTAAAAGTGCGGATGTGTGGCGACTGTGCAAGACGAGAACCGGCTGCTCTGAAAGCCCTTCCTGCTCGTCACGTACGCTTTCTAGCAGCTCTACGGACACACACGCGTCAGCCTCTTCACTGTCCTACACAGCTAGCACGCTGGCAGTTACCGTCAACTTGGAAGCAGCCGCGCAGAAGGCAGTCGCCCTGCAACCGGCGAACAGCGCACATTCGCGGCTACACGCGAGCTGGCCGCACTCGGGGCTTTCGCGGCTCTTCTCTCGCTCTTTCTCGCAGAGCTCCGGCGATGCACAACTCGAACCGCGAAAGCCGCAATGAGCTTTGTGCAAGCTGCGCAGAAGAAACAAGGCACTAAACCGGCAAATGTCCAGCTAATCTCCAACGTGAAAAGGGTCAGCAAGGAAAGCTCTTGCTAACAGCCCAGAAGCATTGCGACTCTTCTCTGGATGATTTGCCCACCAACACTTCACATCAGCTCAAGCCGGCTGCCCGGAGGAAAAGAGGCTAGGAAAGATCGTAGCAGGCACGGTTGTTGCTGCACGAGAAGTGCCTGCTCCGGAGGCTTCTTGCGAGCAGCGCTAAAAGCACGCGAACATCGCGTTTCTGTGCTTTCCTGAACAGCTTGCGCTGGGACAGTTACAGCCGTGTTTTGCAAGCTGTCCGGGGTTCTGAGGCACTAAAAGTGCGGATGTGTGGCGACTGTCCAAGACGAGAACCGGCTGCTCTGAAAGCCCTTCCTGCTCGTCACGTACGCTTTCTAGCAGCTCTACGGACACACACGCGTCAGCCTCTTCACTGTCCTACACAGCTAGCACGCTGGCAGTTACCGTCAACTTGGAAGCAGCCGCGCAGAAGGCAGTCGCCCTGCAACCGGCGAACAGCGCACATTCGCGGCTACACGCGAGCTGGCCGCACTCGGAGCTTTCGCGGCTCTTCTCTCGCTCTTTCCCGCAGAGCTCCGGCGATGCACAACTCGAACCGCGAAAGCCGCAATGAGCTTTGTGCAAGCTGCGCAGAAGAAACAAGGCACTAAACCGGCAAATGTCCAGCTAATCTCCAACGTGAAAAGGGTCAGCAAGGAAAGCTCTTGCTAACAGCCCAGAAGCATTGCGACTCTTCTCTGGATGATTTGCCCACCAACACTTCACATCAGCTCAAGCCGGCTGCCCGGAGGAAAAGAGGCTAGGAAAGATCGTAGCAGGCACGGTTGTTGCTGCACGAGAAGTGCCTGCTCCGGAGGCTTCTTGCGAACAGCGCTAAAAGCACGCGAACATCGCGTTTCTGTGCTTTCCTGAACAGCTTGCGCTGGGACAGTTACAGCCGTGTTTTGCAAGCTGTCCGGGGTTCTGAGGCACTAAAAGTGCGGATGTGTGGCGACTGTCCAAGACGAGAACCGGCTGCTCTGAAAGCCCTTCCTGCTCTTCACGTACGCTTTCTAGCAGCTCTACAACACACACACGCGTCAGCCTCTTCACTGTCCTACACAGCTAGCACGCTGGCAGTTACCGTCAACTTGGAAGCAGCCGCGCAGAAGGCAGTCGCCCTGCAACCGGCGAACAGCGCACATTCGCGGCTACACGCGAGCTGGCCGCACTCGGAGCTTTCGCGGCTCTTCTCTCGCTCTTTCCCGCAGAGCTCCGGCGATGCACAACTCGAACCGCGAAAGCCGCAATGAGCTTTGTGCAAGCTGCGCAGAAGAAACAAGGCACTAAACCGGCAAATGTCCAGCTAATCTCCAACGTGAAAAGGGTCAGCAAGGAAAGCTCTTGCTAACAGCCCAGAAGCATTGCGACTCTTCTCTGGATGATTTGCCCACCAACACTTCACATCAGCTCAAGCCGGCTGCCCGGAGGAAAAGAGGCTAGGAAAGATCGTAGCAGGCACGGTTGTTGCTGCACGAGAAGTGCCTGCTCCGGAGGCTTCTTGCGAGCAGCGCTAAAAGCACGCGAACATCGCGTTTCTGTGCTTTCCTGAACAGCTTGCGCTGGGACAGTTACAGCCGTGTTTTGCAAGCTGTCCGGGGTTCTGAGGCACTAAAAGTGCGGATGTGTGGCGACTGTCCAAGACGAGAACCGGCTGCTCTGAAAGCCCTTCCTGCTCTTCACGTACGCTTTCTAGCAGCTCTACAACACACACACGCGTCAGCCTCTTCACTGTCCTACACAGCTAGCACGCTGGCAGTTACCGTCAACTTGGAAGCAGCCGCGCAGAAGGCAGTCGCCCTGCAACCGGCGAACAGCGCACATTCGCGGCTACACGCGAGCTGGCCGCACTCGGAGCTTTCGCGGCTCTTCTCTCGCTCTTTCCCGCAGAGCTCCGGCGATGCACAACTCGAACCGCGAAAGCCGCAATGAGCTTTGTGCAAGCTGCGCAGAAGAAACAAGGCACTAAACCGGCAAATGTCCAGCTAATCTCCAACGTGAAAAGGGTCAGCAAGGAAAGCTCTTGCTAACAGCCCAGAAGCATTGCGACTCTTCTCTGGGTGATTTGCCCACCAACACTTCACATCAGCTCAAGCCGGCTGCCCGGAGGAAAAGAGGCTAGGAAAGATCGTAGCAGGCACGGTTGTTGCTGCACGAGAAGTGCCTGCTCCGGAGGCTTCTTGCGAGCAGCGCTAAAAGCACGCGAACATCGCGTTTCTGTGCTTTCCTGAACAGCTTGCGCTGGGACAGTTACAGCCGTGTTTTGCAAGCTGTCCGGGGTTCTGAGGCACTAAAAGTGCGGATGTGTGGCGACTGTCCAAGACGAGAACCGGCTGCTCTGAAAGCCCTTCCTGCTCGTCACGTACGCTTTCTAGCAGCTCTACGGACACACACGCGTCAGCCTCTTCACTGTCCTACACAGCTAGCACGCTGGCAGTTACCGTCAACTTGGAAGCAGCCGCGCAGAAGGCACTCGCCCTGCAACCGGCGAACAGCGCACATTCGCGGCTACACGCGAGCTGGCCGCACTCGGAGCTTTCGCGGCTCTTCTCTCGCTCTTTCCCGCAGAGCTCCGGCGATGCACAACTCGAACCGCGAAAGCCGCAATGAGCTTTGTGCAAGCTGCGCAGAAGAAACAAGGCACTAAACCGGCAAATGTCCAGCTAATCTCCAACGTGAAAAGGGTCAGCAAGGAAAGCTCTTGCTAACAGCCCAGAAGCATTGCGACTCTTCTCTGGATGATTTGCCCACCAACACTTCACATCAGCTCAAGCCGGCTGCCCGGAGGAAAAGAGGCTAGGAAAGATCGTAGCAGGCACGGTTGTTGCCGCACGAGAAGTGCCTGCTCCGGAGGCTTCTTGCGAGCAGCGCTAAAAGCACGCGAACATCGCGTTTCTGTGCTTTCCTGAACAGCTTGCGCTGGGACAGTTACAGCCGTGTTTTGCAAGCTGTCCGGGGTTCTGAGGCACTAAAAGTGCGGCTGTGTGGCGACTGTGCAAGACGAGAACCGGCTGCTCTGAAAGCCCTTCCTGCTCGTCACGTACGCTTTCTAGCAGCTCTACGGACACACACGCGTCAGCCTCTTCACTGTCCTACACAGCTAGCACGCTGGCAGTTACCGTCAACTTGGAAGCAGCCGCGCAGAAGGCAGTCACCCTGCAACCGGCGAACAGCGCACATTCGCGTCTACACGCGAGCTGGCCGCACTCGGGGCTTTCGCGGCTCTTCTCTCGCTCTTTCTCGCAGAGCTCCGGCGATGCACAACTCGAACCGCGAAAGCCGCAATGAGCTTTGTGCAAGCTGCGCAGAAGAAACAAGGCACTAAACCGGCAAATGTCCAGCTAATCTCCAACGTGAAAAGGGTCAGCAAGGAAAGCTCTTGCTAACAGCCCAGAAGCATTGCGACTCTTCTCTGGATGATTTGCCCACCAACACTTCACATCAGCTCAAGCCGGCTGCCCGGAGGAAAAGAGGCTAGGAAAGATCGTAGCAGGCACGGTTGTTGCTGCACGAGAAGTGCCTGCTCCGGAGGCTTCTTGCGAACAGCGCTAAAAGCACGCGAACATCGCGTTTCTGTGCTTTCCTGAACAGCTTGCGCTGGGACAGTTACAGCCGTGTTTTGCAAGCTGTCCGGGGTTCTGAGGCACTAAAAGTGCGGATGTGTGGCGACTGTGCAAGACGAGAACCGGCTGCTCTGAAAGCCCTTCCTGCTCTTCACGTACGCTTTCTAGCAGCTCTACGGACACACACGCGTCAGCCTCTTCACTGTCCTACACAGCTAGCACGCTGGCAGTTACCGTCAACTTGGAAGCAGCCGCGCAGAAGGCAGTCGCCCTGCAACCGGCGAACAGCGCACATTCGCGGCTACACGCGAGCTGGCCGCACTCGGAGCTTTCGCGGCTCTTCTCTCGCTCTTTCCCGCAGAGCTCCGGCGATGCACAACTCGAACCGCGAAAGCCGCAATGAGCTTTGTGCAAGCTGCGCAGAAGAAACAAGGCACTAAACCGGCAAATGTCCAGCTAATCTCCAACGTGAAAAGGGTCAGCAAGGAAAGCTCTTGCTAACAGCCCAGAAGCATTGCGACTCTTCTCTGGATGATTTGCCCACCAACACTTCACATCAGCTCAAGCCGGCTGCCCGGAGGAAAAGAGGCTAGGAAAGATCGTAGCAGGCACGGTTGTTGCTGCACGAGAAGTGCCTGCTCCGGAGGCTTCTTGCGAGCAGCGCTAAAAGCACGCGAACATCGCGTTTCTGTGCTTTCCTGAATAGCTTGCGCTGGGACAGTTACAGCCGTGTTTTGCAAGCTGTCCGGGGTTCTGAGGCACTAAAAGTGCGGATGTGTGGCGACTGTCCAAGACGAGAACCGGCTGCTCTGAAAGCCCTTCCTGCTCGTCACGTACGCTTTCTAGCAGCTCTACGGACACACACGCGTCAGCCTCTTCACTGTCCTACACAGCTAGCACGCTGGCAGTTACCGTCAACTTGGAAGCAGCCGCGCAGAAGGCAGTCGCCCTGCAACCGGCGAACAGCGCACATTCGCGGCTACACGCGAGCTGGCCGCACTCGGAGCTTTCGCGGCTCTTCTCTCGCTCTTTCCCGCAGAGCTCCGGCGATGCACAACTCGAACCGCGAAAGCCGCAATGAGCTTTGTGCAAGCTGCGCAGAAGAAACAAGGCACTAAACCGGCAAATGTCCAGCTAATCTCCAACGTGAAAAGGGTCAGCAAGGAAAGCTCTTGCTAACAGCCCAGAAGCATTG
This sequence comes from Chlamydotis macqueenii, assembly GCF_036417535.1. Taxonomy (NCBI): domain Eukaryota; kingdom Metazoa; phylum Chordata; class Aves; order Otidiformes; family Otididae; genus Chlamydotis; species Chlamydotis macqueenii. The sequence goes on from NW_028239169.1 coordinate 139,542, forward strand.
CGACTCTTCTCTGGATGATTTGCCCACCAACACTTCACATCAGCTCAAGCCGGCTGCCCGGAGGAAAAGAGGCTAGGAAAGATCGTAGCAGGCACGGTTGTTGCCGCACGAGAAGTGCCTGCTCCGGAGGCTTCTTGCGAGCAGCGCTAAAAGCACGCGAACATCGCGTTTCTGTGCTTTCCTGAACAGCTTGCGCTGGGACAGTTACAGCCGTGTTTTGCAAGCTGTCCGGGGTTCTGAGGCACTAAAAGTGCGGATGTGTGGCGACTGTGCAAGACGAGAACCGGCTGCTCTGAAAGCCCTTCCTGCTCGTCACGTACGCTTTCTAGCAGCTCTACGGACACACACGCGTCAGCCTCTTCACTGTCCTACACAGCTAGCACGCTGGCAGTTACCGTCAACTTGGAAGCAGCCGCGCAGAAGGCAGTCGCCCTGCAACCGGCGAACAGCGCACATTCGCGGCTACACGCGAGCTGGCCGCACTCGGGGCTTTCGCGGCTCTTCTCTCGCTCTTTCTCGCAGAGCTCCGGCGATGCACAACTCGAACCGCGAAAGCCGCAATGAGCTTTGTGCAAGCTGCGCAGAAGAAACAAGGCACTAAACCGGCAAATGTCCAGCTAATCTCCAACGTGAAAAGGGTCAGCAAGGAAAGCTCTTGCTAACAGCCCAGAAGCATTGCGACTCTTCTCTGGATGATTTGCCCACCAACACTTCACATCAGCTCAAGCCGGCTGCCCGGAGGAAAAGAGGCTAGGAAAGATCGTAGCAGGCACGGTTGTTGCTGCACGAGAAGTGCCTGCTCCGGAGGCTTCTTGCGAGCAGCGCTAAAAGCACGCGAACATCGCGTTTCTGTGCTTTCCTGAACAGCTTGCGCTGGGACAGTTACAGCCGTGTTTTGCAAGCTGTCCGGGGTTCTGAGGCACTAAAAGTGCGGATGTGTGGCGACTGTCCAAGACGAGAACCGGCTGCTCTGAAAGCCCTTCCTGCTCGTCACGTACGCTTTCTAGCAGCTCTACGGACACACACGCGTCAGCCTCTTCACTGTCCTACACAGCTAGCACGCTGGCAGTTACCGTCAACTTGGAAGCAGCCGCGCAGAAGGCAGTCGCCCTGCAACCGGCGAACAGCGCACATTCGCGGCTACACGCGAGCTGGCCGCACTCGGAGCTTTCGCGGCTCTTCTCTCGCTCTTTCCCGCAGAGCTCCGGCGATGCACAACTCGAACCGCGAAAGCCGCAATGAGCTTTGTGCAAGCTGCGCAGAAGAAACAAGGCACTAAACCGGCAAATGTCCAGCTAATCTCCAACGTGAAAAGGGTCAGCAAGGAAAGCTCTTGCTAACAGCCCAGAAGCATTGCGACTCTTCTCTGGATGATTTGCCCACCAACACTTCACATCAGCTCAAGCCGGCTGCCCGGAGGAAAAGAGGCTAGGAAAGATCGTAGCAGGCACGGTTGTTGCTGCACGAGAAGTGCCTGCTCCGGAGGCTTCTTGCGAACAGCGCTAAAAGCACGCGAACATCGCGTTTCTGTGCTTTCCTGAACAGCTTGCGCTGGGACAGTTACAGCCGTGTTTTGCAAGCTGTCCGGGGTTCTGAGGCACTAAAAGTGCGGATGTGTGGCGACTGTCCAAGACGAGAACCGGCTGCTCTGAAAGCCCTTCCTGCTCTTCACGTACGCTTTCTAGCAGCTCTACAACACACACACGCGTCAGCCTCTTCACTGTCCTACACAGCTAGCACGCTGGCAGTTACCGTCAACTTGGAAGCAGCCGCGCAGAAGGCAGTCGCCCTGCAACCGGCGAACAGCGCACATTCGCGGCTACACGCGAGCTGGCCGCACTCGGAGCTTTCGCGGCTCTTCTCTCGCTCTTTCCCGCAGAGCTCCGGCGATGCACAACTCGAACCGCGAAAGCCGCAATGAGCTTTGTGCAAGCTGCGCAGAAGAAACAAGGCACTAAACCGGCAAATGTCCAGCTAATCTCCAACGTGAAAAGGGTCAGCAAGGAAAGCTCTTGCTAACAGCCCAGAAGCATTGCGACTCTTCTCTGGATGATTTGCCCACCAACACTTCACATCAGCTCAAGCCGGCTGCCCGGAGGAAAAGAGGCTAGGAAAGATCGTAGCAGGCACGGTTGTTGCTGCACGAGAAGTGCCTGCTCCGGAGGCTTCTTGCGAGCAGCGCTAAAAGCACGCGAACATCGCGTTTCTGTGCTTTCCTGAACAGCTTGCGCTGGGACAGTTACAGCCGTGTTTTGCAAGCTGTCCGGGGTTCTGAGGCACTAAAAGTGCGGATGTGTGGCGACTGTCCAAGACGAGAACCGGCTGCTCTGAAAGCCCTTCCTGCTCGTCACGTACGCTTTCTAGCAGCTCTACGGACACACACGCGTCAGCCTCTTCACTGTCCTACACAGCTAGCACGCTGGCAGTTACCGTCAACTTGGAAGCAGCCGCGCAGAAGGCACTCGCCCTGCAACCGGCGAACAGCGCACATTCGCGGCTACACGCGAGCTGGCCGCACTCGGAGCTTTCGCGGCTCTTCTCTCGCTCTTTCCCGCAGAGCTCCGGCGATGCACAACTCGAACCGCGAAAGCCGCAATGAGCTTTGTGCAAGCTGCGCAGAAGAAACAAGGCACTAAACCGGCAAATGTCCAGCTAATCTCCAACGTGAAAAGGGTCAGCAAGGAAAGCTCTTGCTAACAGCCCAGAAGCATTGCGACTCTTCTCTGGATGATTTGCCCACCAACACTTCACATCAGCTCAAGCCGGCTGCCCGGAGGAAAAGAGGCTAGGAAAGATCGTAGCAGGCACGGTTGTTGCCGCACGAGAAGTGCCTGCTCCGGAGGCTTCTTGCGAGCAGCGCTAAAAGCACGCGAACATCGCGTTTCTGTGCTTTCCTGAACAGCTTGCGCTGGGACAGTTACAGCCGTGTTTTGCAAGCTGTCCGGGGTTCTGAGGCACTAAAAGTGCGGATGTGTGGCGACTGTGCAAGACGAGAACCGGCTGCTCTGAAAGCCCTTCCTGCTCGTCACGTACGCTTTCTAGCAGCTCTACGGACACACACGCGTCAGCCTCTTCACTGTCCTACACAGCTAGCACGCTGGCAGTTACCGTCAACTTGGAAGCAGCCGCGCAGAAGGCAGTCACCCTGCAACCGGCGAACAGCGCACATTCGCGGCTACACGCGAGCTGGCCGCACTCGGGGCTTTCGCGGCTCTTCTCTCGCTCTTTCTCGCAGAGCTCCGGCGATGCACAACTCGAACCGCGAAAGCCGCAATGAGCTTTGTGCAAGCTGCGCAGAAGAAACAAGGCACTAAACCGGCAAATGTCCAGCTAATCTCCAACGTGAAAAGGGTCAGCAAGGAAAGCTCTTGCTAACAGCCCAGAAGCATTGCGACGCTTCTCTGGATGATTTGCCCACCAACACTTCACATCAGCTCAAGCCGGCTGCCCGGAGGAAAAGAGGCTAGGAAAGATCGTAGCAGGCACGGTTGTTGCTGCACGAGAAGTGCCTGCTCCGGAGGCTTCTTGCGAGCAGCGCTAAAAGCACGCGAACATCGCGTTTCTGTGCTTTCCTGAACAGCTTGCGCTGGGACAGTTACAGCCGTGTTTTGCAAGCTGTCCGGGGTTCTGAGGCACTAAAAGTGCGGATGTGTGGCGACTGTCCAAGACGAGAACCGGCTGCTCTGAAAGCCCTTCCTGCTCGTCACGTACGCTTTCTAGCAGCTCTACGGACACACACGCGTCAGCCTCTTCACTGTCCTACACAGCTAGCACGCTGGCAGTTACCGTCAACTTGGAAGCAGCCGCGCAGAAGGCACTCGCCCTGCAACCGGCGAACAGCGCACATTCGCGGCTACACGCGAGCTGGCCGCACTCGGAGCTTTCGCGGCTCTTCTCTCGCTCTTTCCCGCAGAGCTCCGGCGATGCACAACTCGAACCGCGAAAGCCGCAATGAGCTTTGTGCAAGCTGCGCAGAAGAAACAAGGCACTAAACCGGCAAATGTCCAGCTAATCTCCAACGTGAAAAGGGTCAGCAAGGAAAGCTCTTGCTAACAGCCCAGAAGCATTGCGACTCTTCTCTGGATGATTTGCCCACCAACACTTCACATCAGCTCAAGCCGGCTGCCCGGAGGAAAAGAGGCTAGGAAAGATCGTAGCAGGCACGGTTGTTGCTGCACGAGAAGTGCCTGCTCCGGAGGCTTCTTGCGAGCAGCGCTAAAAGCACGCGAACATCGCGTTTCTGTGCTTTCCTGAACAGCTTGCGCTGGGACAGTTACAGCCGTGTTTTGCAAGCTGTCCGGGGTTCTGAGGCACTAAAAGTGCGGATGTGTGGCGACTGTCCAAGACGAGAACCGGCTGCTCTGAAAGCCCTTCCTGCTCGTCACGTACGCTTTCTAGCAGCTCTACAACACACACACGCGTCAGCCTCTTCACTGTCCTACACAGCTAGCACGCTGGCAGTTACCGTCAACTTGGAAGCAGCCGCGCAGAAGGCAGTCGCCCTGCAACCGGCGAACAGCGCACATTCGCGGCTACACGCGAGCTGGCCGCACTCGGAGCTTTCGCGGCTCTTCTCTCGCTCTTTCCCGCAGAGCTCCGGCGATGCACAACTCGAACCGCGAAAGCCGCAATGAGCTTTGTGCAAGCTGCGCAGAAGAAACAAGGCACTAAACCGGCAAATGTCCAGCTAATCTCCAACGTGAAAAGGGTCAGCAAGGAAAGCTCTTGCTAACAGCCCAGAAGCATTGCGACTCTTCTCTGGGTGATTTGCCCACCAACACTTCACATCAGCTCAAGCCGGCTGCCCGGAGGAAAAGAGGCTAGGAAAGATCGTAGCAGGCACGGTTGTTGCTGCACGAGAAGTGCCTGCTCCGGAGGCTTCTTGCGAGCAGCGCTAAAAGCACGCGAACATCGCGTTTCTGTGCTTTCCTGAACAGCTTGCGCTGGGACAGTTACAGCCGTGTTTTGCAAGCTGTCCGGGGTTCTGAGGCACTAAAAGTGCGGATGTGTGGCGACTGTGCAAGACGAGAACCGGCTGCTCTGAAAGCCCTTCCTGCTCGTCACGTACGCTTTCTAGCAGCTCTACGGACACACACGCGTCACCCTCTTCACTGTCCTACACAGCTAGCACGCTGGCAGTTACCGTCAACTTGGAAGCAGCCGCGCAGAAGGCACTCGCCCTGCAACCGGCGAACAGCGCACATTCGCGGCTACACGCGAGCTGGCCGCACTCGGAGCTTTCGCGGCTCTTCTCTCGCTCTTTCCCGCAGAGCTCCGGCGATGCACAACTCGAACCGCGAAAGCCGCAATGAGCTTTGTGCAAGCTGCGCAGAAGAAACAAGGCACTAAACCGGCAAATGTCCAGCTACTCTCCCACGTGAAAAGGGTCAGCAAGGAAAGCTCTTGCTAACAGCCCAGAAGCATTGCGACTCTTCTCTGGGTGATTTGCCCACCAACACTTCACATCAGCTCAAGCCGGCTGCCCGGAGGAAAAGAGGCTAGGAAAGATCGTAGCAGGCACGGTTGTTGCTGCACGAGAAGTGCCTGCTCCGGAGGCTTCTTGCGAGCAGCGCTAAAAGCACGCGAGCATCGCGTTTCTGTGCTTTCCTGAACAGCTTGCGCTGGGACAGTTACAGCCGTGTTTTGCAAGCTGTCCGGGGTTCTGAGGCACTAAAAGTGCGGATGTGTGGCGACTGTCCAAGACGAGAACCGGCTGCTCTGAAAGCCCTTCCTGCTCGTCACGTACGCTTTCTAGCAGCTCTACGGACACACACGCGTCAGCCTCTTCACTGTCCTACACAGCTAGCACGCTGGCAGTTACCGTCAACTTGGAAGCAGCCGCGCAGAAGGCAGTCGCCCTGCAACCGGCGAACAGCGCACATTCGCGGCTACACGCGAGCTGGCCGCACTCGGAGCTTTCGCGGCTCTTCTCTCGCTCTTTCCCGCAGAGCTCCGGCGATGCACAACTCGAACCGCGAAAGCCGCAATGAGCTTTGTGCAAGCTGCGCAGAAGAAACAAGGCACTAAACCGGCAAATGTCCAGCTAATCTCCAACGTGAAAAGGGTCAGCAAGGAAAGCTCTTGCTAACAGCCCAGAAGCATTGCGACTCTTCTCTGGATGATTTGCCCACCAACACTTCACATCAGCTCAAGCCGGCTGCCCGGAGGAAAAGAGGCTAGGAAAGATCGTAGCAGGCACGGTTGTTGCCGCACGAGAAGTGCCTGCTCCGGAGGCTTCTTGCGAGCAGCGCTAAAAGCACGCGAACATCGCGTTTCTGTGCTTTCCTGAACAGCTTGCGCTGGGACAGTTACAGCCGTGTTTTGCAAGCTGTCCGGGGTTCTGAGGCACTAAAAGTGCGGCTGTGTGGCGACTGTGCAAGACGAGAACCGGCTGCTCTGAAAGCCCTTCCTGCTCGTCACGTACGCTTTCTAGCAGCTCTACGGACACACACGCGTCAGCCTCTTCACTGTCCTACACAGCTAGCACGCTGGCAGTTACCGTCAACTTGGAAGCAGCCGCGCAGAAGGCAGTCACCCTGCAACCGGCGAACAGCGCACATTCGCGGCTACACGCGAGCTGGCCGCACTCGGGGCTTTCGCGGCTCTTCTCTCGCTCTTTCTCGCAGAGCTCCGGCGATGCACAACTCGAACCGCGAAAGCCGCAATGAGCTTTGTGCAAGCTGCGCAGAAGAAACAAGGCACTAAACCGGCAAATGTCCAGCTAATCTCCAACGTGAAAAGGGTCAGCAAGGAAAGCTCTTGCTAACAGCCCAGAAGCATTGCGACGCTTCTCTGGATGATTTGCCCACCAACACTTCACATCAGCTCAAGCCGGCTGCCCGGAGGAAAAGAGGCTAGGAAAGATCGTAGCAGGCACGGTTGTTGCTGCACGAGAAGTGCCTGCTCCGGAGGCTTCTTGCGAGCAGCGCTAAAAGCACGCGAACATCGCGTTTCTGTGCTTTCCTGAACAGCTTGCGCTGGGACAGTTACAGCCGTGTTTTGCAAGCTGTCCGGGGTTCTGAGGCACTAAAAGTGCGGATGTGTGGCGACTGTCCAAGACGAGAACCGGCTGCTCTGAAAGCCCTTCCTGCTCGTCACGTACGCTTTCTAGCAGCTCTACGGACACACACGCGTCAGCCTCTTCACTGTCCTACACAGCTAGCACGCTGGCAGTTACCGTCAACTTGGAAGCAGCCGCGCAGAAGGCAGTCGCCCTGCAACCGGCGAACAGCGCACATTCGCGGCTACACGCGAGCTGGCCGCACTCGGAGCTTTCGCGGCTCTTCTCTCGCTCTTTCCCGCAGAGCTCCGGCGATGCACAACTCGAACCGCGAAAGCCGCAATGAGCTTTGTGCAAGCTGCGCAGAAGAAACAAGGCACTAAACCGGCAAATGTCCAGCTAATCTCCAACGTGAAAAGGGTCAGCAAGGAAAGCTCTTGCTAACAGCCCAGAAGCATTGCGACTCTTCTCTGGATGATTTGCCCACCAACACTTCACATCAGCTCAAGCCGGCTGCCCGGAGGAAAAGAGGCTAGGAAAGATCGTAGCAGGCACGGTTGTTGCTGCACGAGAAGTGCCTGCTCCGGAGGCTTCTTGCGAGCAGCGCTAAAAGCACGCGAACATCGCGTTTCTGTGCTTTCCTGAACAGCTTGCGCTGGGACAGTTACAGCCGTGTTTTGCAAGCTGTCCGGGGTTCTGAGGCACTAAAAGTGCGGATGTGTGGCGACTGTCCAAGACGAGAACCGGCTGCTCTGAAAGCCCTTCCTGCTCGTCACGTACGCTTTCTAGCAGCTCTACAACACACACACGCGTCAGCCTCTTCACTGTCCTACACAGCTAGCACGCTGGCAGTTACCGTCAACTTGGAAGCAGCCGCGCAGAAGGCAGTCGCCCTGCAACCGGCGAACAGCGCACATTCGCGGCTACACGCGAGCTGGCCGCACTCGGAGCTTTCGCGGCTCTTCTCTCGCTCTTTCCCGCAGAGCTCCGGCGATGCACAACTCGAACCGCGAAAGCCGCAATGAGCTTTGTGCAAGCTGCGCAGAAGAAACAAGGCACTAAACCGGCAAATGTCCAGCTAATCTCCAACGTGAAAAGGGTCAGCAAGGAAAGCTCTTGCTAACAGCCCAGAAGCATTGCGACTCTTCTCTGGGTGATTTGCCCACCAACACTTCACATCAGCTCAAGCCGGCTGCCCGGAGGAAAAGAGGCTAGGAAAGATCGTAGCAGGCACGGTTGTTGCTGCACGAGAAGTGCCTGCTCCGGAGGCTTCTTGCGAGCAGCGCTAAAAGCACGCGAACATCGCGTTTCTGTGCTTTCCTGAACAGCTTGCGCTGGGACAGTTACAGCCGTGTTTTGCAAGCTGTCCGGGGTTCTGAGGCACTAAAAGTGCGGATGTGTGGCGACTGTGCAAGACGAGAACCGGCTGCTCTGAAAGCCCTTCCTGCTCGTCACGTACGCTTTCTAGCAGCTCTACGGACACACACGCGTCAGCCTCTTCACTGTCCTACACAGCTAGCACGCTGGCAGTTACCGTCAACTTGGAAGCAGCCGCGCAGAAGGCAGTCGCCCTGCAACCGGCGAACAGCGCACATTCGCGGCTACACGCGAGCTGGCCGCACTCGGAGCTTTCGCGGCTCTTCTCTCGCTCTTTCTCGCAGAGCTCCGGCGATGCACAACTCGAACCGCGAAAGCCGCAATGAGCTTTGTGCAAGCTGCGCAGAAGAAACAAGGCACTAAACCGGCAAATGTCCAGCTAATCTCCAACGTGAAAAGGGTCAGCAAGGAAAGCTCTTGCTAACAGCCCAGAAGCATTGCGACTCTTCTCTGGGTGATTTGCCCACCAACACTTCACATCAGCTCAAGCCGGCTGCCCGGAGGAAAAGAGGCTAGGAAAGATCGTAGCAGGCACGGTTGTTGCTGCACGAGAAGTGCCTGCTCCGGAGGCTTCTTGCGAGCAGCGCTAAAAGCACGCGAACATCGCGTTTCTGTGCTTTCCTGAACAGCTTGCGCTGGGACAGTTACAGCCGTGTTTTGCAAGCTGTCCGGGGTTCTGAGGCACTAAAAGTGCGGATGTGTGGCGACTGTGCAAGACGAGAACCGGCTGCTCTGAAAGCCCTTCCTGCTCGTCACGTACGCTTTCTAGCAGCTCTACGGACACACACGCGTCAGCCTCTTCACTGTCCTACACAGCTAGCACGCTGGCAGTTACCGTCAACTTGGAAGCAGCCGCGCAGAAGGCAGTCGCCCTGCAACCGGCGAACAGCGCACATTCGCGGCTACACGCGAGCTGGCCGCACTCGGAGCTTTCGCGGCTCTTCTCTCGCTCTTTCCCGCAGAGCTCCGGCGATGCACAACTCGAACCGCGAAAGCCGCAATGAGCTTTGTGCAAGCTGCGCAGAAGAAACAAGGCACTAAACCGGCAAATGTCCAGCTAATCTCCAACGTGAAAAGGGTCAGCAAGGAAAGCTCTTGCTAACAGCCCAGAAGCATTGCGACTCTTCTCTGGATGATTTGCCCACCAACACTTCACATCAGCTCAAGCCGGCTGCCCGGAGGAAAAGAGGCTAGGAAAGATCGTAGCAGGCACGGTTGTTGCTGCACGAGAAGTGCCTGCTCCGGAGGCTTCTTGCGAGCAGCGCTAAAAGCACGCGAACATCGCGTTTCTGTGCTTTCCTGAACAGCTTGCGCTGGGACAGTTACAGCCGTGTTTTGCAAGCTGTCCGGGGTTCTGAGGCACTAAAAGTGCGGATGTGTGGCGACTGTCCAAGACGAGAACCGGCTGCTCTGAAAGCCCTTCCTGCTCTTCACGTACGCTTTCTAGCAGCTCTACGGACACACACGCGTCAGCCTCTTCACTGTCCTACACAGCTAGCACGCTGGCAGTTACCGTCAACTTGGAAGCAGCCGCGCAGAAGGCAGTCGCCCTGCAACCGGCGAACAGCGCACATTCGCGGCTACACGCGAGCTGGCCGCACTCGGAGCTTTCGCGGCTCTTCTCTCGCTCTTTCCCGCAGAGCTCCGGCGATGCACAACTCGAACCGCGAAAGCCGCAATGAGCTTTGTGCAAGCTGCGCAGAAGAAACAAGGCACTAAACCGGCAAATGTCCAGCTAATCTCCAACGTGAAAAGGGTCAGCAAGGAAAGCTCTTGCTAACAGCCCAGAAGCATTGCGACTCTTCTCTGGGTGATTTGCCCACCAACACTTCACATCAGCTCAAGCCGGCTGCCCGGAGGAAAAGAGGCTAGGAAAGATCGTAGCAGGCACGGTTGTTGCTGCACGAGAAGTGCCTGCTCCGGAGGCTTCTTGCGAGCAGCGCTAAAAGCACGCGAACATCGCGTTTCTGTGCTTTCCTGAACAGCTTGCGCTGGGACAGTTACAGCCGTGTTTTGCAAGCTGTCCGGGGTTCTGAGGCACTAAAAGTGCGGATGTGTGGCGACTGTCCAAGACGAGAACCGGCTGCTCTGAAAGCCCTTCCTGCTCTTCACGTACGCTTTCTAGCAGCTCTACGGACACACACGCGTCAGCCTCTTCACTGTCCTACACAGCTAGCACGCTGGCAGTTACCGGCAACTTGGAAGCAGCCGCGCAGAAGGCAGTCGCCCTGCAACCGGCGAACAGCGCATCATCGCGGCTACACGCGAGCTGGCCGCACTCGGAGCTTTCGCGGCTCTTCTCTCGCTCTTTCTCGCAGAGCTCCGGCGATGCACAACTCGAACCGCGAAAGCCGCAATGAGCTTTGTGCAAGCTGCGCAGAAGAAACAAGGCACTAAACCGGCAAATGTCCAGCTAATCTCCAACGTGAAAAGGGTCAGCAAGGAAAGCTCTTGCTAACAGCCCAGAAGCATTGCGACTCTTCTCTGGATGATTTGCCCACCAACACTTCACATCAGCTCAAGCCGGCTGCCCGGAGGAAAAGAGGCTAGGAAAGATCGTAGCAGGCACGGTTGTTGCTGCACGAGAAGTGCCTGCTCCGGAGGCTTCTTGCGAGCAGCGCTAAAAGCACGCGAACATCGCGTTTCTGTGCTTTCCTGAACAGCTTGCGCTGGGACAGTTACAGCCGTGTTTTGCAAGCTGTCCGGGGTTCTGAGGCACTAAAAGTGCGGATGTGTGGCGACTGTCCAAGACGAGAACCGGCTGCTCTGAAAGCCCTTCCTGCTCGTCACGTACGCTTTCTAGCAGCTCTACGGACACACACGCGTCAGCCTCTTCACTGTCCTACACAGCTAGCACGCTGGCAGTTACCGTCAACTTGGAAGCAGCCGCGCAGAAGGCAGTCGCCCTGCAACCGGCGAACAGCGCATCATCGCGGCTACACGCGAGCTGGCCGCACTCGGAGCTTTCGCGGCTCTTCTCTCGCTCTTTCTCGCAGAGCTCCGGCGATGCACAACTCGAACCGCGAAAGCCGCAATGAGCTTTGTGCAAGCTGCGCAGAAGAAACAAGGCACTAAACCGGCAAATGTCCAGCTACTCTCCCACGTGAAAACGGTCAGCAAGGAAAGCTCTTGCTAACAGCCCAGAAGCATTGCGACTCTTCTCTGGATGATTTGCCCACCAACACTTCACATCAGCTCAAGCCGGCTGCCCGGAGGAAAAGAGGCTAGGAAAGATCGTAGCAGGCACGGTTGTTGCTGCACGAGAAGTGCCTGCTCCGGAGGCTTCTTGCGAGCAGCGCTAAAAGCACGCGAACATCGCGTTTCTGTGCTTTCCTGAACAGCTTGCGCTGGGACAGTTACAGCCGTGTTTTGCAAGCTGTCCGGGGTTCTGAGGCACTAAAAGTGCGGATGTGTGGCGACTGTCCAAGACGAGAACCGGCTGCTCTGAAAGCCCTTCCTGCTCGTCACGTACGCTTTCTAGCAGCTCTACGGACACACACGCGTCAGCCTCTTCACTGTCCTACACAGCTAGCACGCTGGCAGTTACCGGCAACTTGGAAGCAGCCGCGCAGAAGGCAGTCGCCCTGCAACCGGCGAACAGCGCATCATCGCGGCTACACGCGAGCTGGCCGCACTCGGAGCTTTCGCGGCTCTTCTCTCGCTCTTTCTCGCAGAGCTCCGGCGATGCACAACTCGAACCGCGAAAGCCGCAATGAGCTTTGTGCAAGCTGCGCAGAAGAAACAAGGCACTAAACCGGCAAATGTCCAGCTACTCTCCCACGTGAAAACGGTCAGCAAGGAAAGCTCTTGCTAACAGCCCAGAAGCATTGCGACTCTTCTCTGGATGATTTGCCCACCAACACTTCACATCAGCTCAAGCCGGCTGCCCGGAGGAAAAGAGGCTAGGAAAGATCGTAGCAGGCACGGTTGTTGCTGCACGAGAAGTGCCTGCTCCGGAGGCTTCTTGCGAACAGCGCTAAAAGCACGCGAACATCGCGTTTCTGTGCTTTCCTGAACAGCTTGCGCTGGGACAGTTACAGCCGTGTTTTGCAAGCTGTCCGGGGTTCTGAGGCACTAAAAGTGCGGATGTGTGGCGACTGTCCAAGACGAGAACCGGCTGCTCTGAAAGCCCTTCCTGCTCGTCACGTACGCTTTCTAGCAGCTCTACGGACACACACGCGTCAGCCTCTTCACTGTCCTACACAGCTAGCACGCTGGCAGTTACCGTCAACTTGGAAGCAGCCGCGCAGAAGGCAGTCGCCCTGCAACCGGCGAACAGCGCACATTCGCGGCTACACGCGAGCTGGCCGCACTCGGAGCTTTCGCGGCTCTTCTCTCGCTCTTTCCCGCAGAGCTCCGGCGATGCACAACTCGAACCGCGAAAGCCGCAATGAGCTTTGTGCAAGCTGCGCAGAAGAAACAAGGCACTAAACCGGCAAATGTCCAGCTAATCTCCAACGTGAAAAGGGTCAGCAAGGAAAGCTCTTGCTAACAGCCCAGAAGCATTGCGACTCTTCTCTGGGTGATTTGCCCACCAACACTTCACATCAGCTCAAGCCGGCTGCCCGGAGGAAAAGAGGCTAGGAAAGATCGTAGCAGGCACGGTTGTTGCTGCACGAGAAGTGCCTGCTCCGGAGGCTTCTTGCGAGCAGCGCTAAAAGCACGCGAACATCGCGTTTCTGTGCTTTCCTGAACAGCTTGCGCTGGGACAGTTACAGCCGTGTTTTGCAAGCTGTCCGGGGTTCTGAGGCACTAAAAGTGCGGATGTGTGGCGACTGTGCAAGACGAGAACCGGCTGCTCTGAAAGCCCTTCCTGCTCGTCACGTACGCTTTCTAGCAGCTCTACGGACACACACGCGTCAGCCTCTTCACTGTCCTACACAGCTAGCACGCTGGCAGTTACCGTCAACTTGGAAGCAGCCGCGCAGAAGGCAGTCGCCCTGCAACCGGCGAACAGCGCACATTCGCGGCTACACGCGAGCTGGCCGCACTCGGAGCTTTCGCGGCTCTTCTCTCGCTCTTTCTCGCAGAGCTCCGGCGATGCACAACTCGAACCGCGAAAGCCGCAATGAGCTTTGTGCAAGCTGCGCAGAAGAAACAAGGCACTAAACCGGCAAATGTCCAGCTAATCTCCAACGTGAAAAGGGTCAGCAAGGAAAGCTCTTGCTAACAGCCCAGAAGCATTGCGACTCTTCTCTGGGTGATTTGCCCACCAACACTTCACATCAGCTCAAGCCGGCTGCCCGGAGGAAAAGAGGCTAGGAAAGATCGTAGCAGGCACGGTTGTTGCTGCACGAGAAGTGCCTGCTCCGGAGGCTTCTTGCGAGCAGCGCTAAAAGCACGCGAACATCGCGTTTCTGTGCTTTCCTGAACAGCTTGCGCTGGGACAGTTACAGCCGTGTTTTGCAAGCTGTCCGGGGTTCTGAGGCACTAAAAGTGCGGATGTGTGGCGACTGTGCAAGACGAGAACCGGCTGCTCTGAAAGCCCTTCCTGCTCGTCACGTACGCTTTCTAGCAGCTCTACGGACACACACGCGTCAGCCTCTTCACTGTCCTACACAGCTAGCACGCTGGCAGTTACCGTCAACTTGGAAGCAGCCGCGCAGAAGGCAGTCGCCCTGCAACCGGCGAACAGCGCACATTCGCGGCTACACGCGAGCTGGCCGCACTCGGAGCTTTCGCGGCTCTTCTCTCGCTCTTTCTCGCAGAGCTCCGGCGATGCACAACTCGAACCGCGAAAGCCGCAATGAGCTTTGTGCAAGCTGCGCAGAAGAAACAAGGCACTAAACCGGCAAATGTCCAGCTAATCTCCAACGTGAAAAGGGTCAGCAAGGAAAGCTCTTGCTAACAGCCCAGAAGCATTGCGACTCTTCTCTGGATGATTTGCCCACCAACACTTCACATCAGCTCAAGCCGGCTGCCCGGAGGAAAAGAGGCTAGGAAAGATCGTAGCAGGCACGGTTGTTGCTGCACGAGAAGTGCCTGCTCCGGAGGCTTCTTGCGAGCAGCGCTAAAAGCACGCGAACATCGCGTTTCTGTGCTTTCCTGAACAGCTTGCGCTGGGACAGTTACAGCCGTGTTTTGCAAGCTGTCCGGGGTTCTGAGGCACTAAAAGTGCGGATGTGTGGCGACTGTCCAAGACGAGAACCGGCTGCTCTGAAAGCCCTTCCTGCTCTTCACGTACGCTTTCTAGCAGCTCTACGGACACACACGCGTCAGCCTCTTCACTGTCCTACACAGCTAGCACGCTGGCAGTTACCGTCAACTTGGAAGCAGCCGCGCAGAAGGCAGTCGCCCTGCAACCGGCGAACAGCGCATCATCGCGGCTACACGCGAGCTGGCCGCACTCGGAGCTTTCGCGGCTCTTCTCTCGCTCTTTCTCGCAGAGCTCCGGCGATGCACAACTCGAACCGCGAAAGCCGCAATGAGCTTTGTGCAAGCTGCGCAGAAGAAACAAGGCACTAAACCGGCAAATGTCCAGCTACTCTCCCACGTGAAAACGGTCAGCAAGGAAAGCTCTTGCTAACAGCCCAGAAGCATTGCGACTCTTCTCTGGATGATTTGCCCACCAACACTTCACATCAGCTCAAGCCGGCTGCCCGGAGGAAAAGAGGCTAGGAAAGATCGTAGCAGGCACGGTTGTTGCTGCACGAGAAGTGCCTGCTCCGGAGGCTTCTTGCGAGCAGCGCTAAAAGCACGCGAACATCGCGTTTCTGTGCTTTCCTGAACAGCTTGCGCTGGGACAGTTACAGCCGTGTTTTGCAAGCTGTCCGGGGTTCTGAGGCACTAAAAGTGCGGATGTGTGGCGACTGTCCAAGACGAGAACCGGCTGCTCTGAAAGCCCTTCCTGCTCGTCACGTACGCTTTCTAGCAGCTCTACGGACACACACGCGTCAGCCTCTTCACTGTCCTACACAGCTAGCACGCTGGCAGTTACCGTCAACTTGGAAGCAGCCGCGCAGAAGGCAGTCGCCCTGCAACCGGCGAACAGCGCATCATCGCGGCTACACGCGAGCTGGCCGCACTCGGAGCTTTCGCGGCTCTTCTCTCGCTCTTTCTCGCAGAGCTCCGGCGATGCACAACTCGAACCGCGAAAGCCGCAATGAGCTTTGTGCAAGCTGCGCAGAAGAAACAAGGCACTAAACCGGCAAATGTCCAGCTACTCTCCCACGTGAAAACGGTCAGCAAGGAAAGCTCTTGCTAACAGCCCAGAAGCATTGCGACTCTTCTCTGGATGATTTGCCCACCAACACTTCACATCAGCTCAAGCCGGCTGCCCGGAGGAAAAGAGGCTAGGAAAGATCGTAGCAGGCACGGTTGTTGCTGCACGAGAAGTGCCTGCTCCGGAGGCTTCTTGCGAGCAGCGCTAAAAGCACGCGAACATCGCGTTTCTGTGCTTTCCTGAACAGCTTGCGCTGGGACAGTTACAGCCGTGTTTTGCAAGCTGTCCGGGGTTCTGAGGCACTAAAAGTGCGGATGTGTGGCGACTGTCCAAGACGAGAACCGGCTGCTCTGAAAGCCCTTCCTGCTCGTCACGTACGCTTTCTAGCAGCTCTACGGACACACACGCGTCAGCCTCTTCACTGTCCTACACAGCTAGCACGCTGGCAGTTACCGTCAACTTGGAAGCAGCCGCGCAGAAGGCAGTCGCCCTGCAACCGGCGAACAGCGCACATTCGCGGCTACACGCGAGCTGGCCGCACTCGGAGCTTTCGCGGCTCTTCTCTCGCTCTTTCCCGCAGAGCTCCGGCGATGCACAACTCGAACCGCGAAAGCCGCAATGAGCTTTGTGCAAGCTGCGCAGAAGAAACAAGGCACTAAACCGGCAAATGTCCAGCTAATCTCCAACGTGAAAAGGGTCAGCAAGGAAAGCTCTTGCTAACAGCCCAGAAGCATTGCGACTCTTCTCTGGGTGATTTGCCCACCAACACTTCACATCAGCTCAAGCCGGCTGCCCGGAGGAAAAGAGGCTAGGAAAGATCGTAGCAGGCACGGTTGTTGCTGCACGAGAAGTGCCTGCTCCGGAGGCTTCTTGCGAGCAGCGCTAAAAGCACGCGAACATCGCGTTTCTGTGCTTTCCTGAACAGCTTGCGCTGGGACAGTTACAGCCGTGTTTTGCAAGCTGTCCGGGGTTCTGAGGCACTAAAAGTGCGGATGTGTGGCGACTGTGCAAGACGAGAACCGGCTGCTCTGAAAGCCCTTCCTGCTCGTCACGTACGCTTTCTAGCAGCTCTACGGACACACACGCGTCAGCCTCTTCACTGTCCTACACAGCTAGCACGCTGGCAGTTACCGTCAACTTGGAAGCAGCCGCGCAGAAGGCAGTCGCCCTGCAACCGGCGAACAGCGCACATTCGCGGCTACACGCGAGCTGGCCGCACTCGGAGCTTTCGCGGCTCTTCTCTCGCTCTTTCTCGCAGAGCTCCGGCGATGCACAACTCGAACCGCGAAAGCCGCAATGAGCTTTGTGCAAGCTGCGCAGAAGAAACAAGGCACTAAACCGGCAAATGTCCAGCTAATCTCCAACGTGAAAAGGGTCAGCAAGGAAAGCTCTTGCTAACAGCCCAGAAGCATTGCGACTCTTCTCTGGGTGATTTGCCCACCAACACTTCACATCAGCTCAAGCCGGCTGCCCGGAGGAAAAGAGGCTAGGAAAGATCGTAGCAGGCACGGTTGTTGCTGCACGAGAAGTGCCTGCTCCGGAGGCTTCTTGCGAGCAGCGCTAAAAGCACGCGAACATCGCGTTTCTGTGCTTTCCTGAACAGCTTGCGCTGGGACAGTTACAGCCGTGTTTTGCAAGCTGTCCGGGGTTCTGAGGCACTAAAAGTGCGGATGTGTGGCGACTGTCCAAGACGAGAACCGGCTGCTCTGAAAGCCCTTCCTGCTCGTCACGTACGCTTTCTAGCAGCTCTACGGACACACACGCGTCAGCCTCTTCACTGTCCTACACAGCTAGCACGCTGGCAGTTACCGTCAACTTGGAAGCAGCCGCGCAGAAGGCAGTCGCCCTGCAACCGGCGAACAGCGCACATTCGCGGCTACACGCGAGCTGGCCGCACTCGGAGCTTTCGCGGCTCTTCTCTCGCTCTTTCCCGCAGAGCTCCGGCGATGCACAACTCGAACCGCGAAAGCCGCAATGAGCTTTGTGCAAGCTGCGCAGAAGAAACAAGGCACTAAACCGGCAAATGTCCAGCTAATCTCCAACGTGAAAAGGGTCAGCAAGGAAAGCTCTTGCTAACAGCCCAGAAGCATTGCGACTCTTCTCTGGGTGATTTGCCCACCAACACTTCACATCAGCTCAAGCCGGCTGCCCGGAGGAAAAGAGGCTAGGAAAGATCGTAGCAGGCACGGTTGTTGCTGCACGAGAAGTGCCTGCTCCGGAGGCTTCTTGCGAGCAGCGCTAAAAGCACGCGAACATCGCGTTTCTGTGCTTTCCTGAACAGCTTGCGCTGGGACAGTTACAGCCGTGTTTTGCAAGCTGTCCGGGGTTCTGAGGCACTAAAAGTGCGGATGTGTGGCGACTGTGCAAGACGAGAACCGGCTGCTCTGAAAGCCCTTCCTGCTCGTCACGTACGCTTTCTAGCAGCTCTACGGACACACACGCGTCAGCCTCTTCACTGTCCTACACAGCTAGCACGCTGGCAGTTACCGTCAACTTGGAAGCAGCCGCGCAGAAGGCACTCGCCCTGCAACCGGCGAACAGCGCACATTCGCGGCTACACGCGAGCTGGCCGCACTCGGAGCTTTCGCGGCTCTTCTCTCGCTCTTTCTCGCAGAGCTCCGGCGATGCACAACTCGAACCGCGAAAGCCGCAATGAGCTTTGTGCAAGCTGCGCAGAAGAAACAAGGCACTAAACCGGCAAATGTCCAGCTAATCTCCAACGTGAAAAGGGTCAGCAAGGAAAGCTCTTGCTAACAGCCCAGAAGCATTGCGACTCTTCTCTGGGTGATTTGCCCACCAACACTTCACATCAGCTCAAGCCGGCTGCCCGGAGGAAAAGAGGCTAGGAAAGATCGTAGCAGGCACGGTTGTTGCTGCACGAGAAGTGCCTGCTCCGGAGGCTTCTTGCGAGCAGCGCTAAAAGCACGCGAACATCGCGTTTCTGTGCTTTCCTGAACAGCTTGCGCTGGGACAGTTACAGCCGTGTTTTGCAAGCTGTCCGGGGTTCTGAGGCACTAAAAGTGCGGATGTGTGGCGACTGTGCAAGACGAGAACCGGCTGCTCTGAAAGCCCTTCCTGCTCTTCACGTACGCTTTCTAGCAGCTCTACGGACACACACGCGTCAGCCTCTTCACTGTCCTACACAGCTAGCACGCTGGCAGTTACCGTCAACTTGGAAGCAGCCGCGCAGAAGGCAGTCGCCCTGCAACCGGCGAACAGCGCATCATCGCGGCTACACGCGAGCTGGCCGCACTCGGAGCTTTCGCGGCTCTTCTCTCGCTCTTTCCCGCAGAGCTCCGGCGATGCACAACTCGAACCGCGAAAGCCGCAATGAGCTTTGTGCAAGCTGCGCAGAAGAAACAAGGCACTAAACCGGCAAATGTCCAGCTAATCTCCAACGTGAAAAGGGTCAGCAAGGAAAGCTCTTGCTAACAGCCCAGAAGCATTGCGACTCTTCTCTGGGTGATTTGCCCACCAACACTTCACATCAGCTCAAGCCGGCTGCCCGGAGGAAAAGAGGCTAGGAAAGATCGTAGCAGGCACGGTTGTTGCTGCACGAGAAGTGCCTGCTCCGGAGGCTTCTTGCGAACAGCGCTAAAAGCACGCGAACATCGCGTTTCTGTGCTTTCCTGAACAGCTTGCGCTGGGACAGTTACAGCCGTGTTTTGCAAGCTGTCCGGGGTTCTGAGGCACTAAAAGTGCGGATGTGTGGCGACTGTCCAAGACGAGAACCGGCTGCTCTGAAAGCCCTTCCTGCTCTTCACGTACGCTTTCTAGCAGCTCTACGGACACACACGCGTCAGCCTCTTCACTGTCCTACACAGCTAGCACGCTGGCAGTTACCGTCAACTTGGAAGCAGCCGCGCAGAAGGCAGTCGCCCTGCAACCGGCGAACAGCGCATCATCGCGGCTACACGCGAGCTGGCCGCACTCGGAGCTTTCGCGGCTCTTCTCTCGCTCTTTCTCGCAGAGCTCCGGCGATGCACAACTCGAACCGCGAAAGCCGCAATGAGCTTTGTGCAAGCTGCGCAGAAGAAACAAGGCACTAAACCGGCAAATGTCCAGCTACTCTCCCACGTGAAAACGGTCAGCAAGGAAAGCTCTTGCTAACAGCCCAGAAGCATTGCGACTCTTCTCTGGATGATTTGCCCACCAACACTTCACATCAGCTCAAGCCGGCTGCCCGGAGGAAAAGAGGCTAGGAAAGATCGTAGCAGGCACGGTTGTTGCTGCACGAGAAGTGCCTGCTCCGGAGGCTTCTTGCGAACAGCGCTAAAAGCACGCGAACATCGCGTTTCTGTGCTTTCCTGAACAGCTTGCGCTGGGACAGTTACAGCCGTGTTTTGCAAGCTGTCCGGGGTTCTGAGGCACTAAAAGTGCGGATGTGTGGCGACTGTCCAAGACGAGAACCGGCTGCTCTGAAAGCCCTTCCTGCTCGTCACGTACGCTTTCTAGCAGCTCTACGGACACACACGCGTCAGCCTCTTCACTGTCCTACACAGCTAGCACGCTGGCAGTTACCGTCAACTTGGAAGCAGCCGCGCAGAAGGCAGTCGCCCTGCAACCGGCGAACAGCGCACATTCGCGGCTACACGCGAGCTGGCCGCACTCGGAGCTTTCGCGGCTCTTCTCTCGCTCTTTCCCGCAGAGCTCCGGCGATGCACAACTCGAACCGCGAAAGCCGCAATGAGCTTTGTGCAAGCTGCGCAGAAGAAACAAGGCACTAAACCGGCAAATGTCCAGCTAATCTCCAACGTGAAAAGGGTCAGCAAGGAAAGCTCTTGCTAACAGCCCAGAAGCATTGCGACTCTTCTCTGGATGATTTGCCCACCAACACTTCACATCAGCTCAAGCCGGCTGCCCGGAGGAAAAGAGGCTAGGAAAGATCGTAGCAGGCACGGTTGTTGCTGCACGAGAAGTGCCTGCTCCGGAGGCTTCTTGCGAGCAGCGCTAAAAGCACGCGAACATCGCGTTTCTGTGCTTTCCTGAACAGCTTGCGCTGGGACAGTTACAGCCGTGTTTTGCAAGCTGTCCGGGGTTCTGAGGCACTAAAAGTGCGGCTGTGTGGCGACTGTCCAAGACGAGAACCGGCTGCTCTGAAAGCCCTTCCTGCTCGTCACGTACGCTTTCTAGCAGCTCTACGGACACACACGCGTCAGCCTCTTCACTGTCCTACACAGCTAGCACGCTGGCAGTTACCGTCAACTTGGAAGCAGCCGCGCAGAAGGCAGTCGCCCTGCAACCGGCGAACAGCGCACATTCGCGGCTACACGCGAGCTGGCCGCACTCGGAGCTTTCGCGGCTCTTCTCTCGCTCTTTCCCGCAGAGCTCCGGCGATGCACAACTCGAACCGCGAAAGCCGCAATGAGCTTTGTGCAAGCTGCGCAGAAGAAACAAGGCACTAAACCGGCAAATGTCCAGCTAATCTCCAACGTGAAAAGGGTCAGCAAGGAAAGCTCTTGCTAACAGCCCAGAAGCATTGCGACTCTTCTCTGGGTGATTTGCCCACCAACACTTCACATCAGCTCAAGCCGGCTGCCCGGAGGAAAAGAGGCTAGGAAAGATCGTAGCAGGCACGGTTGTTGCTGCACGAGAAGTGCCTGCTCCGGAGGCTTCTTGCGAGCAGCGCTAAAAGCACGCGAACATCGCGTTTCTGTGCTTTCCTGAACAGCTTGCGCTGGGACAGTTACAGCCGTGTTTTGCAAGCTGTCCGGGGTTCTGAGGCACTAAAAGTGCGGATGTGTGGCGACTGTGCAAGACGAGAACCGGCTGCTCTGAAAGCCCTTCCTGCTCGTCACGTACGCTTTCTAGCAGCTCTACGGACACACACGCGTCAGCCTCTTCACTGTCCTACACAGCTAGCACGCTGGCAGTTACCGTCAACTTGGAAGCAGCCGCGCAGAAGGCAGTCGCCCTGCAACCGGCGAACAGCGCATCATCGCGGCTACACGCGAGCTGGCCGCACTCGGAGCTTTCGCGGCTCTTCTCTCGCTCTTTCTCGCAGAGCTCCGGCGATGCACAACTCGAACCGCGAAAGCCGCAATGAGCTTTGTGCAAGCTGCGCAGAAGAAACAAGGCACTAAACCGGCAAATGTCCAGCTACTCTCCCACGTGAAAACGGTCAGCAAGGAAAGCTCTTGCTAACAGCCCAGAAGCATTGCGACTCTTCTCTGGATGATTTGCCCACCAACACTTCACATCAGCTCAAGCCGGCTGCCCGGAGGAAAAGAGGCTAGGAAAGATCGTAGCAGGCACGGTTGTTGCTGCACGAGAAGTGCCTGCTCCGGAGGCTTCTTGCGAGCAGCGCTAAAAGCACGCGAACATCGCGTTTCTGTGCTTTCCTGAACAGCTTGCGCTGGGACAGTTACAGCCGTGTTTTGCAAGCTGTCCGGGGTTCTGAGGCACTAAAAGTGCGGATGTGTGGCGACTGTGCAAGACGAGAACCGGCTGCTCTGAAAGCCCTTCCTGCTCGTCACGTACGCTTTCTAGCAGCTCTACGGACACACACGCGTCAGCCTCTTCACTGTCCTACACAGCTAGCACGCTGGCAGTTACCGTCAACTTGGAAGCAGCCGCGCAGAAGGCAGTCGCCCTGCAACCGGCGAACAGCGCATCATCGCGGCTACACGCGAGCTGGCCGCACTCGGAGCTTTCGCGGCTCTTCTCTCGCTCTTTCTCGCAGAGCTCCGGCGATGCACAACTCGAACCGCGAAAGCCGCAATGAGCTTTGTGCAAGCTGCGCAGAAGAAACAAGGCACTAAACCGGCAAATGTCCAGCTAATCTCCAACGTGAAAAGGCTCAGCAAGGAAAGCTCTTGCTAACAGCCCAGAAGCATTGCGACTCTTCTCTGGATGATTTGCCCACCAACACTTCACATCAGCTCAAGCCGGCTGCCCGGAGGAAAAGAGGCTAGGAAAGATCGTAGCAGGCACGGTTGTTGCTGCACGAGAAGTGCCTGCTCCGGAGGCTTCTTGCGAACAGCGCTAAAAGCACGCGAACATCGCGTTTCTGTGCTTTCCTGAACAGCTTGCGCTGGGACAGTTACAGCCGTGTTTTGCAAGCTGTCCGGGGTTCTGAGGCACTAAAAGTGCGGATGTGTGGCGACTGTGCAAGACGAGAACCGGCTGCTCTGAAAGCCCTTCCTGCTCTTCACGTACGCTTTCTAGCAGCTCTACGGACACACACGCGTCAGCCTCTTCACTGTCCTACACAGCTAGCACGCTGGCAGTTACCGTCAACTTGGAAGCAGCCGCGCAGAAGGCAGTCGCCCTGCAACCGGCGAACAGCGCATCATCGCGGCTACACGCGAGCTGGCCGCACTCGGAGCTTTCGCGGCTCTTCTCTCGCTCTTTCTCGCAGAGCTCCGGCGATGCACAACTCGAACCGCGAAAGCCGCAATGAGCTTTGTGCAAGCTGCGCAGAAGAAACAAGGCACTAAACCGGCAAATGTCCAGCTAATCTCCAATGTGAAAAGGGTCAGCAAGGAAAGCTCTTGCTAACAGCCCAGAAGCATTGCGACTCTTCTCTGGATGATTTGCCCACCAACACTTCACATCAGCTCAAGCCGGCTGCCCGGAGGAAAAGAGGCTAGGAAAGATCGTAGCAGGCACGGTTGTTGCTGCACGAGAAGTGCCTGCTCCGGAGGCTTCTTGCGAGCAGCGCTAAAAGCACGCGAACATCGCGTTTCTGTGCTTTCCTGAACAGCTTGCGCTGGGACAGTTACAGCCGTGTTTTGCAAGCTGTCCGGGGTTCTGAGGCACTAAAAGTGCGGATGTGTGGCGACTGTGCAAGACGAGAACCGGGAGCTCTGAAAGCCCTTCCTGCTCGTCACGTACGCTTTCTAGCAGCTCTACGGACACACACGCGTCAGCCTCTTCACTGTCCTACACAGCTAGCACGCTGGCAGTTACCGTCAACTTGGAAGCAGCCGCGCAGAAGGCAGTCGCCCTGCAACCGGCGAACAGCGCATCATCGCGGCTACACGCGAGCTGGCCGCACTCGGAGCTTTCGCGGCTCTTCTCTCGCTCTTTCTCGCAGAGCTCCGGCGATGCACAACTCGAACCGCGAAAGCCGCAATGAGCTTTGTGCAAGCTGCGCAGAAGAAACAAGGCACTAAACCGGCAAATGTCCAGCTAATCTCCAACGTGAAAAGGGTCAGCAAGGAAAGCTCTTGCTAACAGCCCAGAAGCATTGCGACTCTTCTCTGGGTGATTTGCCCACCAACACTTCACATCAGCTCAAGCCGGCTGCCCGGAGGAAAAGAGGCTAGGAAAGATCGTAGCAGGCACGGTTGTTGCTGCACGAGAAGTGCCTGCTCCGGAGGCTTCTTGCGAGCAGCGCTAAAAGCACGCGAACATCGCGTTTCTGTGCTTTCCTGAACAGCTTGCGCTGGGACAGTTACAGCCGTGTTTTGCAAGCTGTCCGGGGTTCTGAGGCACTAAAAGTGCGGATGTGTGGCGACTGTCCAAGACGAGAACCGGCTGCTCTGAAAGCCCTTCCTGCTCTTCACGTACGCTTTCTAGCAGCTCTACGGACACACACGCGTCAGCCTCTTCACTGTCCTACACAGCTAGCACGCTGGCAGTTACCGTCAACTTGGAAGCAGCCGCGCAGAAGGCAGTCGCCCTGCAACCGGCGAACAGCGCATCATCGCGGATACACGCGAGCTGGCTGCACTCGGGGCTTTCGCGGCTCTTCTCTCGCTCTTTCTCGCAGAGCTCCGGCGATGCACAACTCGAACCGCGAAAGCCGCAATGAGCTTTGTGCAAGCTGCGCAGAAGAAACAAGGCACTAAACCGGCAAATGTCCAGCTAATCTCCAACGTGAAAAGGGTCAGCAAGGAAAGCTCTTGCTAACAGCCCAGAAGCATTGCGACGCTTCTCTGGATGATTTGCCCACCAACACTTCACATCAGCTCAAGCCGGCTGCCCGGAGGAAAAGAGGCTAGGAAAGATCGTAGCAGGCACGGTTGTTGCTGCACGAGAAGTGCCTGCTCCGGAGGCTTCTTGCGAGCAGCGCTAAAAGCACGCGAACATCGCGTTTCTGTGCTTTCCTGAACAGCTTGCGCTGGGACAGTTACAGCCGTGTTTTGCAAGCTGTCCGGGGTTCTGAGGCACTAAAAGTGCGGATGTGTGGCGACTGTGCAAGACGAGAACCGGCTGCTCTGAAAGCCCTTCCTGCTCGTCACGTACGCTTTCTAGCAGCTCTACGGACACACACGCTTCAGCCTCTTCACTGTCCTACACAGCTAGCACGCTGGCAGTTACCGTCAACTTGGAAGCAGCCGCGCAGAAGGCAGTCGCCCTGCAACCGGCGAACAGCGCACATTCGCGGCTACACGCGAGCTGGCCGCACTCGGAGCTTTCGCGGCTCTTCTCTCGCTCTTTCCCGCAGAGCTCCGGCGATGCACAACTCGAACCGCGAAAGCCGCAATGAGCTTTGTGCAAGCTGCGCAGAAGAAACAAGGCACTAAACCGGCAAATGTCCAGCTAATCTCCAACGTGAAAAGGGTCAGCAAGGAAAGCTCTTGCTAACAGCCCAGAAGCATTGCGACTCTTCTCTGGGTGATTTGCCCACCAACACTTCACATCAGCTCAAGCCGGCTGCCCGGAGGAAAAGAGGCTAGGAAAGATCGTAGCAGGCACGGTTGTTGCTGCACGAGAAGTGCCTGCTCCGGAGGCTTCTTGCGAACAGCGCTAAAAGCACGCGAACATCGCGTTTCTGTGCTTTCCTGAACAGCTTGCGCTGGGACAGTTACAGCCGTGTTTTGCAAGCTGTCCGGGGTTCTGAGGCACTAAAAGTGCGGATGTGTGGCGACTGTCCAAGACGAGAACCGGCTGCTCTGAAAGCCCTTCCTGCTCTTCACGTACGCTTTCTAGCAGCTCTACGGACACACACGCGTCAGCCTCTTCACTGTCCTACACAGCTAGCACGCTGGCAGTTACCGTCAACTTGGAAGCAGCCGCGCAGAAGGCAGTCGCCCTGCAACCGGCGAACAGCGCATCATCGCGGCTACACGCGAGCTGGCCGCACTCGGAGCTTTCGCGGCTCTTCTCTCGCTCTTTCTCGCAGAGCTCCGGCGATGCACAACTCGAACCGCGAAAGCCGCAATGAGCTTTGTGCAAGCTGCGCAGAAGAAACAAGGCACTAAACCGGCAAATGTCCAGCTACTCTCCCACGTGAAAACGGTCAGCAAGGAAAGCTCTTGCTAACAGCCCAGAAGCATTGCGACTCTTCTCTGGATGATTTGCCCACCAACACTTCACATCAGCTCAAGCCGGCTGCCCGGAGGAAAAGAGGCTAGGAAAGATCGTAGCAGGCACGGTTGTTGCTGCACGAGAAGTGCCTGCTCCGGAGGCTTCTTGCGAACAGCGCTAAAAGCACGCGAACATCGCGTTTCTGTGCTTTCCTGAACAGCTTGCGCTGGGACAGTTACAGCCGTGTTTTGCAAGCTGTCCGGGGTTCTGAGGCACTAAAAGTGCGGATGTGTGGCGACTGTCCAAGACGAGAACCGGCTGCTCTGAAAGCCCTTCCTGCTCGTCACGTACGCTTTCTAGCAGCTCTACGGACACACACGCGTCAGCCTCTTCACTGTCCTACACAGCTAGCACGCTGGCAGTTACCGTCAACTTGGAAGCAGCCGCGCAGAAGGCAGTCGCCCTGCAACCGGCGAACAGCGCACATTCGCGGCTACACGCGAGCTGGCCGCACTCGGAGCTTTCGCGGCTCTTCTCTCGCTCTTTCCCGCAGAGCTCCGGCGATGCACAACTCGAACCGCGAAAGCCGCAATGAGCTTTGTGCAAGCTGCGCAGAAGAAACAAGGCACTAAACCGGCAAATGTCCAGCTAATCTCCAACGTGAAAAGGGTCAGCAAGGAAAGCTCTTGCTAACAGCCCAGAAGCATTGCGACTCTTCTCTGGATGATTTGCCCACCAACACTTCACATCAGCTCAAGCCGGCTGCCCGGAGGAAAAGAGGCTAGGAAAGATCGTAGCAGGCACGGTTGTTGCTGCACGAGAAGTGCCTGCTCCGGAGGCTTCTTGCGAGCAGCGCTAAAAGCACGCGAACATCGCGTTTCTGTGCTTTCCTGAACAGCTTGCGCTGGGACAGTTACAGCCGTGTTTTGCAAGCTGTCCGGGGTTCTGAGGCACTAAAAGTGCGGCTGTGTGGCGACTGTCCAAGACGAGAACCGGCTGCTCTGAAAGCCCTTCCTGCTCGTCACGTACGCTTTCTAGCAGCTCTACGGACACACACGCGTCAGCCTCTTCACTGTCCTACACAGCTAGCACGCTGGCAGTTACCGTCAACTTGGAAGCAGCCGCGCAGAAGGCAGTCGCCCTGCAACCGGCGAACAGCGCACATTCGCGGCTACACGCGAGCTGGCCGCACTCGGAGCTTTCGCGGCTCTTCTCTCGCTCTTTCCCGCAGAGCTCCGGCGATGCACAACTCGAACCGCGAAAGCCGCAATGAGCTTTGTGCAAGCTGCGCAGAAGAAACAAGGCACTAAACCGGCAAATGTCCAGCTAATCTCCAACGTGAAAAGGGTCAGCAAGGAAAGCTCTTGCTAACAGCCCAGAAGCATTGCGACTCTTCTCTGGGTGATTTGCCCACCAACACTTCACATCAGCTCAAGCCGGCTGCCCGGAGGAAAAGAGGCTAGGAAAGATCGTAGCAGGCACGGTTGTTGCTGCACGAGAAGTGCCTGCTCCGGAGGCTTCTTGCGAGCAGCGCTAAAAGCACGCGAACATCGCGTTTCTGTGCTTTCCTGAACAGCTTGCGCTGGGACAGTTACAGCCGTGTTTTGCAAGCTGTCCGGGGTTCTGAGGCACTAAAAGTGCGGATGTGTGGCGACTGTGCAAGACGAGAACCGGCTGCTCTGAAAGCCCTTCCTGCTCGTCACGTACGCTTTCTAGCAGCTCTACGGACACACACGCGTCAGCCTCTTCACTGTCCTACACAGCTAGCACGCTGGCAGTTACCGTCAACTTGGAAGCAGCCGCGCAGAAGGCAGTCGCCCTGCAACCGGCGAACAGCGCATCATCGCGGCTACACGCGAGCTGGCCGCACTCGGAGCTTTCGCGGCTCTTCTCTCGCTCTTTCTCGCAGAGCTCCGGCGATGCACAACTCGAACCGCGAAAGCCGCAATGAGCTTTGTGCAAGCTGCGCAGAAGAAACAAGGCACTAAACCGGCAAATGTCCAGCTACTCTCCCACGTGAAAACGGTCAGCAAGGAAAGCTCTTGCTAACAGCCCAGAAGCATTGCGACTCTTCTCTGGATGATTTGCCCACCAACACTTCACATCAGCTCAAGCCGGCTGCCCGGAGGAAAAGAGGCTAGGAAAGATCGTAGCAGGCACGGTTGTTGCTGCACGAGAAGTGCCTGCTCCGGAGGCTTCTTGCGAGCAGCGCTAAAAGCACGCGAACATCGCGTTTCTGTGCTTTCCTGAACAGCTTGCGCTGGGACAGTTACAGCCGTGTTTTGCAAGCTGTCCGGGGTTCTGAGGCACTAAAAGTGCGGATGTGTGGCGACTGTGCAAGACGAGAACCGGCTGCTCTGAAAGCCCTTCCTGCTCGTCACGTACGCTTTCTAGCAGCTCTACGGACACACACGCGTCAGCCTCTTCACTGTCCTACACAGCTAGCACGCTGGCAGTTACCGTCAACTTGGAAGCAGCCGCGCAGAAGGCAGTCGCCCTGCAACCGGCGAACAGCGCATCATCGCGGCTACACGCGAGCTGGCCGCACTCGGAGCTTTCGCGGCTCTTCTCTCGCTCTTTCTCGCAGAGCTCCGGCGATGCACAACTCGAACCGCGAAAGCCGCAATGAGCTTTGTGCAAGCTGCGCAGAAGAAACAAGGCACTAAACCGGCAAATGTCCAGCTAATCTCCAACGTGAAAAGGCTCAGCAAGGAAAGCTCTTGCTAACAGCCCAGAAGCATTGCGACTCTTCTCTGGATGATTTGCCCACCAACACTTCACATCAGCTCAAGCCGGCTGCCCGGAGGAAAAGAGGCTAGGAAAGATCGTAGCAGGCACGGTTGTTGCTGCACGAGAAGTGCCTGCTCCGGAGGCTTCTTGCGAACAGCGCTAAAAGCACGCGAACATCGCGTTTCTGTGCTTTCCTGAACAGCTTGCGCTGGGACAGTTACAGCCGTGTTTTGCAAGCTGTCCGGGGTTCTGAGGCACTAAAAGTGCGGATGTGTGGCGACTGTGCAAGACGAGAACCGGCTGCTCTGAAAGCCCTTCCTGCTCTTCACGTACGCTTTCTAGCAGCTCTACGGACACACACGCGTCAGCCTCTTCACTGTCCTACACAGCTAGCACGCTGGCAGTTACCGTCAACTTGGAAGCAGCCGCGCAGAAGGCAGTCGCCCTGCAACCGGCGAACAGCGCATCATCGCGGCTACACGCGAGCTGGCCGCACTCGGAGCTTTCGCGGCTCTTCTCTCGCTCTTTCTCGCAGAGCTCCGGCGATGCACAACTCGAACCGCGAAAGCCGCAATGAGCTTTGTGCAAGCTGCGCAGAAGAAACAAGGCACTAAACCGGCAAATGTCCAGCTAATCTCCAATGTGAAAAGGGTCAGCAAGGAAAGCTCTTGCTAACAGCCCAGAAGCATTGCGACTCTTCTCTGGATGATTTGCCCACCAACACTTCACATCAGCTCAAGCCGGCTGCCCGGAGGAAAAGAGGCTAGGAAAGATCGTAGCAGGCACGGTTGTTGCTGCACGAGAAGTGCCTGCTCCGGAGGCTTCTTGCGAGCAGCGCTAAAAGCACGCGAACATCGCGTTTCTGTGCTTTCCTGAACAGCTTGCGCTGGGACAGTTACAGCCGTGTTTTGCAAGCTGTCCGGGGTTCTGAGGCACTAAAAGTGCGGATGTGTGGCGACTGTGCAAGACGAGAACCGGGAGCTCTGAAAGCCCTTCCTGCTCGTCACGTACGCTTTCTAGCAGCTCTACGGACACACACGCGTCAGCCTCTTCACTGTCCTACACAGCTAGCACGCTGGCAGTTACCGTCAACTTGGAAGCAGCCGCGCAGAAGGCAGTCGCCCTGCAACCGGCGAACAGCGCATCATCGCGGCTACACGCGAGCTGGCCGCACTCGGAGCTTTCGCGGCTCTTCTCTCGCTCTTTCTCGCAGAGCTCCGGCGATGCACAACTCGAACCGCGAAAGCCGCAATGAGCTTTGTGCAAGCTGCGCAGAAGAAACAAGGCACTAAACCGGCAAATGTCCAGCTAATCTCCAACGTGAAAAGGGTCAGCAAGGAAAGCTCTTGCTAACAGCCCAGAAGCATTGCGACTCTTCTCTGGGTGATTTGCCCACCAACACTTCACATCAGCTCAAGCCGGCTGCCCGGAGGAAAAGAGGCTAGGAAAGATCGTAGCAGGCACGGTTGTTGCTGCACGAGAAGTGCCTGCTCCGGAGGCTTCTTGCGAGCAGCGCTAAAAGCACGCGAACATCGCGTTTCTGTGCTTTCCTGAACAGCTTGCGCTGGGACAGTTACAGCCGTGTTTTGCAAGCTGTCCGGGGTTCTGAGGCACTAAAAGTGCGGATGTGTGGCGACTGTCCAAGACGAGAACCGGCTGCTCTGAAAGCCCTTCCTGCTCTTCACGTACGCTTTCTAGCAGCTCTACGGACACACACGCGTCAGCCTCTTCACTGTCCTACACAGCTAGCACGCTGGCAGTTACCGTCAACTTGGAAGCAGCCGCGCAGAAGGCAGTCGCCCTGCAACCGGCGAACAGCGCATCATCGCGGATACACGCGAGCTGGCTGCACTCGGGGCTTTCGCGGCTCTTCTCTCGCTCTTTCTCGCAGAGCTCCGGCGATGCACAACTCGAACCGCGAAAGCCGCAATGAGCTTTGTGCAAGCTGCGCAGAAGAAACAAGGCACTAAACCGGCAAATGTCCAGCTAATCTCCAACGTGAAAAGGGTCAGCAAGGAAAGCTCTTGCTAACAGCCCAGAAGCATTGCGACGCTTCTCTGGATGATTTGCCCACCAACACTTCACATCAGCTCAAGCCGGCTGCCCGGAGGAAAAGAGGCTAGGAAAGATCGTAGCAGGCACGGTTGTTGCTGCACGAGAAGTGCCTGCTCCGGAGGCTTCTTGCGAGCAGCGCTAAAAGCACGCGAACATCGCGTTTCTGTGCTTTCCTGAACAGCTTGCGCTGGGACAGTTACAGCCGTGTTTTGCAAGCTGTCCGGGGTTCTGAGGCACTAAAAGTGCGGATGTGTGGCGACTGTGCAAGACGAGAACCGGCTGCTCTGAAAGCCCTTCCTGCTCGTCACGTACGCTTTCTAGCAGCTCTACGGACACACACGCTTCAGCCTCTTCACTGTCCTACACAGCTAGCACGCTGGCAGTTACCGTCAACTTGGAAGCAGCCGCGCAGAAGGCAGTCGCCCTGCAACCGGCGAACAGCGCACATTCGCGGCTACACGCGAGCTGGCCGCACTCGGAGCTTTCGCGGCTCTTCTCTCGCTCTTTCCCGCAGAGCTCCGGCGATGCACAACTCGAACCGCGAAAGCCGCAATGAGCTTTGTGCAAGCTGCGCAGAAGAAACAAGGCACTAAACCGGCAAATGTCCAGCTAATCTCCAACGTGAAAAGGGTCAGCAAGGAAAGCTCTTGCTAACAGCCCAGAAGCATTGCGACTCTTCTCTGGATGATTTGCCCACCAACACTTCACATCAGCTCAAGCCGGCTGCCCGGAGGAAAAGAGGCTAGGAAAGATCGTAGCAGGCACGGTTGTTGCTGCACGAGAAGTGCCTGCTCCGGAGGCTTCTTGCGAGCAGCGCTAAAAGCACGCGAACATCGCGTTTCTGTGCTTTCCTGAACAGCTTGCGCTGGGACAGTTACAGCCGTGTTTTGCAAGCTGTCCGGGGTTCTGAGGCACTAAAAGTGCGGATGTGTGGCGACTGTGCAAGACGAGAACCGGCTGCTCTGAAAGCCCTTCCTGCTCTTCACGTACGCTTTCTAGCAGCTCTACGGACACACACGCGTCAGCCTCTTCACTGTCCTACACAGCTAGCACGCTGGCAGTTACCGTCAACTTGGAAGCAGCCGCGCAGAAGGCAGTCGCCCTGCAACCGGCTAACAGCGCATCATCGCGGCTACACGCGAGCTGGCCGCACTCGGAGCTTTCGCGGCTCTTCTCTCGCTCTTTCTCGCAGAGCTCCGGCGATGCACAACTCGAACCGCGAAAGCCGCAATGAGCTTTGTGCAAGCTGCGCAGAAGAAACAAGGCACTAAACCGGCAAATGTCCAGCTAATCTCCAATGTGAAAAGGGTCAGCAAGGAAAGCTCTTGCTAACAGCCCAGAAGCATTGCGACTCTTCTCTGGATGATTTGCCCACCAACACTTCACATCAGCTCAAGCCGGCTGCCCGGAGGAAAAGAGGCTAGGAAAGATCGTAGCAGGCACGGTTGTTGCTGCACGAGAAGTGCCTGCTCCGGAGGCTTCTTGCGAGCAGCGCTAAAAGCACGCGAACATCGCGTTTCTGTGCTTTCCTGAACAGCTTGCGCTGGGACAGTTACAGCCGTGTTTTGCAAGCTGTCCGGGGTTCTGAGGCACTAAAAGTGCGGATGTGTGGCGACTGTGCAAGACGAGAACCGGGAGCTCTGAAAGCCCTTCCTGCTCTTCACGTACGCTTTCTAGCAGCTCTACGGACACACACGCGTCAGCCTCTTCACTGTCCTACACAGCTAGCACGCTGGCAGTTACCGTCAACTTGGAAGCAGCCGCGCAGAAGGCAGTCGCCCTGCAACCGGCGAACAGCGCACATTCGCGGCTACACGCGAGCTGGCCGCACTCGGAGCTTTCGCGGCTCTTCTCTCGCTCTTTCTCGCAGAGCTCCGGCGATGCACAACTCGAACCGCGAAAGCCGCAATGAGCTTTGTGCAAGCTGCGCAGAAGAAACAAGGCACTAAACCGGCAAATGTCCAGCTAATCTCCAACGTGAAAAGGGTCAGCAAGGAAAGCTCTTGCTAACAGCCCAGAAGCATTGCGACTCTTCTCTGGGTGATTTGCCCACCAACACTTCACATCAGCTCAAGCCGGATGCCCGGAGGAAAAGAGGCTAGGAAAGATCGTAGCAGGCACGGTTGTTGCTGCACGAGAAGTGCCTGCTCCGGAGGCTTCTTGCGAGCAGCGCTAAAAGCACGCGAACATCGCGTTTCTGTGCTTTCCTGAACAGCTTGCGCTGGGACAGTTACAGCCGTGTTTTGCAAGCTGTCCGGGGTTCTGAGGCACTAAAAGTGCGGATGTGTGGCGACTGTCCAAGACGAGAACCGGCTGCTCTGAAAGCCCTTCCTGCTCGTCACGTACGCTTTCTAGCAGCTCTACGGACACACACGCGTCAGCCTCTTCACTGTCCTACACAGCTAGCACGCTGGCAGTTACCGTCAACTTGGAAGCAGCCGCGCCGAAGGCAGTCGCCCTGCAACCGGCGAACAGCGCACATTCGCGGCTACACGCGAGCTGGCCGCACTCGGAGCTTTCGCGGCTCTTCTCTCGCTCTTTCCCGCAGAGCTCCGGCGATGCACAACTCGAACCGCGAAAGCCGCAGTGAGCTTTGTGCAAGCTGCGCAGAAGAAACAAGGCACTAAACCGGCAAATGTCCAGCTAATCTCCAACGTGAAAAGGGTCAGCAAGGAAAGCTCTTGCTAACAGCCCAGAAGCATTGCGACTCTTCTCTGGGTGATTTGCCCACCAACACTTCACATCAGCTCAAGCCGGCTGCCCGGAGGAAAAGAGGCTAGGAAAGATCGTAGCAGGCACGGTTGTTGCTGCACGAGAAGTGCCTGCTCCGGAGGCTTCTTGCGAGCAGCGCTAAAAGCACGCGAACATCGCGTTTCTGTGCTTTCCTGAACAGCTTGCGCTGGGACAGTTACAGCCGTGTTTTGCAAGCTGTCCGGGGTTCTGAGGCACTAAAAGTGCGGATGTGTGGCGACTGTGCAAGACGAGAACCGGCTGCTCTGAAAGCCCTTCCTGCTCGTCACGTACGCTTTCTAGCAGCTCTACGGACACACACGCGTCAGCCTCTTCACTGTCCTACACAGCTAGCACGCTGGCAGTTACCGTCAACTTGGAAGCAGCCGCGCAGAAGGCAGTCGCCCTGCAACCGGCGAACAGCGCACATTCGCGGCTACACGCGAGCTGGCCGCACTCGGAGCTTTCGCGGCTCTTCTCTCGCTCTTTCCCGCAGAGCTCCGGCGATGCACAACTCGAACCGCGAAAGCCGCAATGAGCTTTGTGCAAGCTGCGCAGAAGAAACAAGGCACTAAACCGGCAAATGTCCAGCTAATCTCCAACGTGAAAAGGGTCAGCAAGGAAAGCTCTTGCTAACAGCCCAGAAGCATTGCGACTCTTCTCTGGATGATTTGCCCACCAACACTTCACATCAGCTCAAGCCGGCTGCCCGGAGGAAAAGAGGCTAGGAAAGATCGTAGCAGGCACGGTTGTTGCTGCACGAGAAGTGCCTGCTCCGGAGGCTTCTTGCGAGCAGCGCTAAAAGCACGCGAACATCGCGTTTCTGTGCTTTCCTGAACAGCTTGCGCTGGGACAGTTACAGCCGTGTTTTGCAAGCTGTCCGGGGTTCTGAGGCACTAAAAGTGCGGATGTGTGGCGACTGTCCAAGACGAGAACCGGCTGCTCTGAAAGCCCTTCCTGCTCGTCACGTACGCTTT
Organism: Chlamydotis macqueenii; assembly: GCF_036417535.1. Lineage (NCBI taxonomy): Eukaryota > Metazoa > Chordata > Aves > Otidiformes > Otididae > Chlamydotis > Chlamydotis macqueenii. The sequence goes on from NW_028239169.1 coordinate 173,770, forward strand.
CTAGCAGCTCTACGGACACACACGCGTCAGCCTCTTCACTGTCCTACACAGCTAGCACGCTGGCAGTTACCGTCAACTTGGAAGCAGCCGCGCAGAAGGCAGTCGCCCTGCAACCGGCGAACAGCGCACATTCGCGGCTACACGCGAGCTGGCCGCACTCGGAGCTTTCGCGGCTCTTCTCTCGCTCTTTCCCGCAGAGCTCCGGCGATGCACAACTCGAACCGCGAAAGCCGCAATGAGCTTTGTGCAAGCTGCGCAGAAGAAACAAGGCACTAAACCGGCAAATGTCCAGCTAATCTCCAACGTGAAAAGGGTCAGCAAGGAAAGCTCTTGCTAACAGCCCAGAAGCATTGCGACTCTTCTCTGGATGATTTGCCCACCAACACTTCACATCAGCTCAAGCCGGCTGCCCGGAGGAAAAGAGGCTAGGAAAGATCGTAGCAGGCACGGTTGTTGCTGCACGAGAAGTGCCTGCTCCGGAGGCTTCTTGCGAGCAGCGCTAAAAGCACGCGAACATCGCGTTTCTGTGCTTTCCTGAACAGCTTGCGCTGGGACAGTTACAGCCGTGTTTTGCAAGCTGTCCGGGGTTCTGAGGCACTAAAAGTGCGGATGTGTGGCGACTGTCCAAGACGAGAACCGGCTGCTCTGAAAGCCCTTCCTGCTCTTCACGTACGCTTTCTAGCAGCTCTACGGACACACACGCGTCAGCCTCTTCACTGTCCTACACAGCTAGCACGCTGGCAGTTACCGTCAACTTGGAAGCAGCCGCGCAGAAGGCAGTCGCCCTGCAACCGGCTAACAGCGCATCATCGCGGCTACACGCGAGCTGGCCGCACTCGGAGCTTTCGCGGCTCTTCTCTCGCTCTTTCTCGCAGAGCTCCGGCGATGCACAACTCGAACCGCGAAAGCCGCAATGAGCTTTGTGCAAGCTGCGCAGAAGAAACAAGGCACTAAACCGGCAAATGTCCAGCTAATCTCCAATGTGAAAAGGGTCAGCAAGGAAAGCTCTTGCTAACAGCCCAGAAGCATTGCGACTCTTCTCTGGATGATTTGCCCACCAACACTTCACATCAGCTCAAGCCGGCTGCCCGGAGGAAAAGAGGCTAGGAAAGATCGTAGCAGGCACGGTTGTTGCTGCACGAGAAGTGCCTGCTCCGGAGGCTTCTTGCGAGCAGCGCTAAAAGCACGCGAACATCGCGTTTCTGTGCTTTCCTGAACAGCTTGCGCTGGGACAGTTACAGCCGTGTTTTGCAAGCTGTCCGGGGTTCTGAGGCACTAAAAGTGCGGATGTGTGGCGACTGTGCAAGACGAGAACCGGGAGCTCTGAAAGCCCTTCCTGCTCTTCACGTACGCTTTCTAGCAGCTCTACGGACACACACGCGTCAGCCTCTTCACTGTCCTACACAGCTAGCACGCTGGCAGTTACCGTCAACTTGGAAGCAGCCGCGCAGAAGGCAGTCGCCCTGCAACCGGCGAACAGCGCATCATCGCGGCTACACGCGAGCTGGCCGCACTCGGAGCTTTCGCGGCTCTTCTCTCGCTCTTTCTCGCAGAGCTCCGGCGATGCACAACTCGAACCGCGAAAGCCGCAATGAGCTTTGTGCAAGCTGCGCAGAAGAAACAAGGCACTAAACCGGCAAATGTCCAGCTAATCTCCAACGTGAAAAGGGTCAGCAAGGAAAGCTCTTGCTAACAGCCCAGAAGCATTGCGACTCTTCTCTGGGTGATTTGCCCACCAACACTTCACATCAGCTCAAGCCGGCTGCCCGGAGGAAAAGAGGCTAGGAAAGATCGTAGCAGGCACGGTTGTTGCTGCACGAGAAGTGCCTGCTCCGGAGGCTTCTTGCGAGCAGCGCTAAAAGCACGCGAACATCGCGTTTCTGTGCTTTCCTGAACAGCTTGCGCTGGGACAGTTACAGCCGTGTTTTGCAAGCTGTCCGGGGTTCTGAGGCACTAAAAGTGCGGATGTGTGGCGACTGTCCAAGACGAGAACCGGCTGCTCTGAAAGCCCTTCCTGCTCTTCACGTACGCTTTCTAGCAGCTCTACGGACACACACGCGTCAGCCTCTTCACTGTCCTACACAGCTAGCACGCTGGCAGTTACCGTCAACTTGGAAGCAGCCGCGCAGAAGGCAGTCGCCCTGCAACCGGCGAACAGCGCATCATCGCGGCTACACGCGAGCTGGCTGCACTCGGGGCTTTCGCGGCTCTTCTCTCGCTCTTTCTCGCAGAGCTCCGGCGATGCACAACTCGAACCGCGAAAGCCGCAATGAGCTTTGTGCAAGCTGCGCAGAAGAAACAAGGCACTAAACCGGCAAATGTCCAGCTAATCTCCAACGTGAAAAGGGTCAGCAAGGAAAGTTCTTGCTAACAGCCCAGAAGCATTGCGACGCTTCTCTGGATGATTTGCCCACCAACACTTCACATCAGCTCAAGCCGGCTGCCCGGAGGAAAAGAGGCTAGGAAAGATCGTAGCAGGCACGGTTGTTGCTGCACGAGAAGTGCCTGCTCCGGAGGCTTCTTGCGAGCAGCGCTAAAAGCACGCGAACATCGCGTTTCTGTGCTTTCCTGAACAGCTTGCGCTGGGACAGTTACAGCCGTGTTTTGCAAGCTGTCCGGGGTTCTGAGGCACTAAAAGTGCGGATGTGTGGCGACTGTGCAAGACGAGAACCGGCTGCTCTGAAAGCCCTTCCTGCTCGTCACGTACGCTTTCTAGCAGCTCTACGGACACACACGCGTCAGCCTCTTCACTGTCCTACACAGCTAGCACGCTGGCAGTTACCGTCAACTTGGAAGCAGCCGCGCAGAAGGCAGTCGCCCTGCAACCGGCGAACAGCGCACATTCGCGGCTACACGCGAGCTGGCCGCACTCGGAGCTTTCGCGGCTCTTCTCTCGCTCTTTCCCGCAGAGCTCCGGCGATGCACAACTCGAACCGCGAAAGCCGCAATGAGCTTTGTGCAAGCTGCGCAGAAGAAACAAGGCACTAAACCGGCAAATGTCCAGCTAATCTCCAACGTGAAAAGGGTCAGCAAGGAAAGCTCTTGCTAACAGCCCAGAAGCATTGCGACTCTTCTCTGGATGATTTGCCCACCAACACTTCACATCAGCTCAAGCCGGCTGCCCGGAGGAAAAGAGGCTAGGAAAGATCGTAGCAGGCACGGTTGTTGCTGCACGAGAAGTGCCTGCTCCGGAGGCTTCTTGCGAGCAGCGCTAAAAGCACGCGAACATCGCGTTTCTGTGCTTTCCTGAACAGCTTGCGCTGGGACAGTTACAGCCGTGTTTTGCAAGCTGTCCGGGGTTCTGAGGCACTAAAAGTGCGGATGTGTGGCGACTGTGCAAGACGAGAACCGGCTGCTCTGAAAGCCCTTCCTGCTCGTCACGTACGCTTTCTAGCAGCTCTACGGACACACACGCGTCAGCCTCTTCACTGTCCTACACAGCTAGCACGCTGGCAGTTACCGTCAACTTGGAAGCAGCCGCGCAGAAGGCAGTCGCCCTGCAACCGGCGAACAGCGCACATTCGCGGCTACACGCGAGCTGGCCGCACTCGGAGCTTTCGCGGCTCTTCTCTCGCTCTTTCCCGCAGAGCTCCGGCGATGCACAACTCGAACCGCGAAAGCCGCAATGAGCTTTGTGCAAGCTGCGCAGAAGAAACAAGGCACTAAACCGGCAAATGTCCAGCTAATCTCCAACGTGAAAAGGGTCAGCAAGGAAAGCTCTTGCTAACAGCCCAGAAGCATTGCGACTCTTCTCTGGATGATTTGCCCACCAACACTTCACATCAGCTCAAGCCGGCTGCCCGGAGGAAAAGAGGCTAGGAAAGATCGTAGCAGGCACGGTTGTTGCTGCACGAGAAGTGCCTGCTCCGGAGGCTTCTTGCGAGCAGCGCTAAAAGCACGCGAACATCGCGTTTCTGTGCTTTCCTGAACAGCTTGCGCTGGGACAGTTACAGCCGTGTTTTGCAAGCTGTCCGGGGTTCTGAGGCACTAAAAGTGCGGATGTGTGGCGACTGTCCAAGACGAGAACCGGCTGCTCTGAAAGCCCTTCCTGCTCGTCACGTACGCTTTCTAGCAGCTCTACGGACACACACGCGTCAGCCTCTTCACTGTCCTACACAGCTAGCACGCTGGCAGTTACCGTCAACTTGGAAGCAGCCGCGCCGAAGGCAGTCGCCCTGCAACCGGCGAACAGCGCACATTCGCGGCTACACGCGAGCTGGCCGCACTCGGAGCTTTCGCGGCTCTTCTCTCGCTCTTTCCCGCAGAGCTCCGGCGATGCACAACTCGAACCGCGAAAGCCGCAATGAGCTTTGTGCAAGCTGCGCAGAAGAAACAAGGCACTAAACCGGCAAATGTCCAGCTAATCTCCAACGTGAAAAGGGTCAGCAAGGAAAGCTCTTGCTAACAGCCCAGAAGCATTGCGACTCTTCTCTGGATGATTTGCCCACCAACACTTCACATCAGCTCAAGCCGGCTGCCCGGAGGAAAAGAGGCTAGGAAAGATCGTAGCAGGCACGGTTGTTGCTGCACGAGAAGTGCCTGCTCCGGAGGCTTCTTGCGAGCAGCGCTAAAAGCACGCGAACATCGCGTTTCTGTGCTTTCCTGAACAGCTTGCGCTGGGACAGTTACAGCCGTGTTTTGCAAGCTGTCCGGGGTTCTGAGGCACTAAAAGTGCGGATGTGTGGCGACTGTCCAAGACGAGAACCGGCTGCTCTGAAAGCCCTTCCTGCTCTTCACGTACGCTTTCTAGCAGCTCTACAACACACACACGCGTCAGCCTCTTCACTGTCCTACACAGCTAGCACGCTGGCAGTTACCGTCAACTTGGAAGCAGCCGCGCAGAAGGCAGTCGCCCTGCAACCGGCGAACAGCGCACATTCGCGGCTACACGCGAGCTGGCCGCACTCGGAGCTTTCGCGGCTCTTCTCTCGCTCTTTCCCGCAGAGCTCCGGCGATGCACAACTCGAACCGCGAAAGCCGCAATGAGCTTTGTGCAAGCTGCGCAGAAGAAACAAGGCACTAAACCGGCAAATGTCCAGCTAATCTCCAACGTGAAAAGGGTCAGCAAGGAAAGCTCTTGCTAACAGCCCAGAAGCATTGCGACTCTTCTCTGGATGATTTGCCCACCAACACTTCACATCAGCTCAAGCCGGCTGCCCGGAGGAAAAGAGGCTAGGAAAGATCGTAGCAGGCACGGTTGTTGCCGCACGAGAAGTGCCTGCTCCGGAGGCTTCTTGCGAGCAGCGCTAAAAGCACGCGAACATCGCGTTTCTGTGCTTTCCTGAACAGCTTGCGCTGGGACAGTTACAGCCGTGTTTTGCAAGCTGTCCGGGGTTCTGAGGCACTAAAAGTGCGGATGTGTGGCGACTGTGCAAGACGAGAACCGGCTGCTCTGAAAGCCCTTCCTGCTCGTCACGTACGCTTTCTAGCAGCTCTACGGACACACACGCGTCAGCCTCTTCACTGTCCTACACAGCTAGCACGCTGGCAGTTACCGTCAACTTGGAAGCAGCCGCGCAGAAGGCAGTCGCCCTGCAACCGGCGAACAGCGCACATTCGCGGCTACACGCGAGCTGGCCGCACTCGGAGCTTTCGCGGCTCTTCTCTCGCTCTTTCCCGCAGAGCTCCGGCGATGCACAACTCGAACCGCGAAAGCCGCAATGAGCTTTGTGCAAGCTGCGCAGAAGAAACAAGGCACTAAACCGGCAAATGTCCAGCTAATCTCCAACGTGAAAAGGGTCAGCAAGGAAAGCTCTTGCTAACAGCCCAGAAGCATTGCGACTCTTCTCTGGATGATTTGCCCACCAACACTTCACATCAGCTCAAGCCGGCTGCCCGGAGGAAAAGAGGCTAGGAAAGATCGTAGCAGGCACGGTTGTTGCTGCACGAGAAGTGCCTGCTCCGGAGGCTTCTTGCGAGCAGCGCTAAAAGCACGCGAACATCGCGTTTCTGTGCTTTCCTGAACAGCTTGCGCTGGGACAGTTACAGCCGTGTTTTGCAAGCTGTCCGGGGTTCTGAGGCACTAAAAGTGCGGATGTGTGGCGACTGTCCAAGACGAGAACCGGCTGCTCTGAAAGCCCTTCCTGCTCGTCACGTACGCTTTCTAGCAGCTCTACGGACACACACGCGTCAGCCTCTTCACTGTCCTACACAGCTAGCACGCTGGCAGTTACCGTCAACTTGGAAGCAGCCGCGCAGAAGGCAGTCGCCCTGCAACCGGCGAACAGCGCATCATCGCGGCTACACGCGAGCTGGCCGCACTCGGAGCTTTCGCGGCTCTTCTCTCGCTCTTTCCCGCAGAGCTCCGGCGATGCACAACTCGAACCGCGAAAGCCGCAATGAGCTTTGTGCAAGCTGCGCAGAAGAAACAAGGCACTAAACCGGCAAATGTCCAGCTAATCTCCAACGTGAAAAGGGTCAGCAAGGAAAGCTCTTGCTAACAGCCCAGAAGCATTGCGACTCTTCTCTGGATGATTTGCCCACCAACACGTCACATCAGCTCAAGCCGGCTGCCCGGAGGAAAAGAGGCTAGGAAAGATCGTAGCAGGCACGGTTGTTGCTGCACGAGAAGTGCCTGCTCCGGAGGCTTCTTGCGAGCAGCGCTAAAAGCACGCGAACATCGCGTTTCTGTGCTTTCCTGAACAGCTTGCGCTGGGACAGTTACAGCCGTGTTTTGCAAGCTGTCCGGGGTTCTGAGGCACTAAAAGTGCGGATGTGTGGCGACTGTCCAAGACGAGAACCGGCTGCTCTGAAAGCCCTTCCTGCTCGTCACGTACGCTTTCTAGCAGCTCTACGGACACACACGCGTCAGCCTCTTCACTGTCCTACACAGCTAGCACGCTGGCAGTTACCGTCAACTTGGAAGCAGCCGCGCAGAAGGCAGTCGCCCTGCAACCGGCGAACAGCGCACATTCGCGGCTACACGCGAGCTGGCCGCACTCGGAGCTTTCGCGGCTCTTCTCTCGCTCTTTCCCGCAGAGCTCCGGCGATGCACAACTCGAACCGCGAAAGCCGCAATGAGCTTTGTGCAAGCTGCGCAGAAGAAACAAGGCACTAAACCGGCAAATGTCCAGCTAATCTCCAACGTGAAAAGGGTCAGCAAGGAAAGCTCTTGCTAACAGCCCAGAAGCATTGCGACTCTTCTCTGGATGATTTGCCCACCAACACTTCACATCAGCTCAAGCCGGCTGCCCGGAGGAAAAGAGGCTAGGAAAGATCGTAGCAGGCACGGTTGTTGCTGCACGAGAAGTGCCTGCTCCGGAGGCTTCTTGCGAGCAGCGCTAAAAGCACGCGAACATCGCGTTTCTGTGCTTTCCTGAACAGCTTGCGCTGGGACAGTTACAGCCGTGTTTTGCAAGCTGTCCGGGGTTCTGAGGCACTAAAAGTGCGGATGTGTGGCGACTGTCCAAGACGAGAACCGGCTGCTCTGAAAGCCCTTCCTGCTCGTCACGTACGCTTTCTAGCAGCTCTACGGACACACACGCGTCAGCCTCTTCACTGTCCTACACAGCTAGCACGCTGGCAGTTACCGTCAACTTGGAAGCAGCCGCGCAGAAGGCAGTCGCCCTGCAACCGGCGAACAGCGCACATTCGCGGCTACACGCGAGCTGGCCGCACTCGGAGCTTTCGCGGCTCTTCTCTCGCTCTTTCCCGCAGAGCTCCGGCGATGCACAACTCGAACCGCGAAAGCCGCAATGAGCTTTGTGCAAGCTGCGCAGAAGAAACAAGGCACTAAACCGGCAAATGTCCAGCTAATCTCCAACGTGAAAAGGGTCAGCAAGGAAAGCTCTTGCTAACAGCCCAGAAGCATTGCGACTCTTCTCTGGATGATTTGCCCACCAACACTTCACATCAGCTCAAGCCGGCTGCCCGGAGGAAAAGAGGCTAGGAAAGATCGTAGCAGGCACGGTTGTTGCTGCACGAGAAGTGCCTGCTCCGGAGGCTTCTTGCGAGCAGCGCTAAAAGCACGCGAACATCGCGTTTCTGTGCTTTCCTGAACAGCTTGCGCTGGGACAGTTACAGCCGTGTTTTGCAAGCTGTCCGGGGTTCTGAGGCACTAAAAGTGCGGATGTGTGGCGACTGTCCAAGGCGAGAACCGGCTGCTCTGAAAGCCCTTCCTGCTCTTCACGTACGCTTTCTAGCAGCTCTACAACACACACACGCGTCAGCCTCTTCACTGTCCTACACAGCTAGCACGCTGGCAGTTACCGTCAACTTGGAAGCAGCCGCGCAGAAGGCAGTCGCCCTGCAACCGGCGAACAGCGCACATTCGCGGCTACACGCGAGCTGGCCGCACTCGGAGCTTTCGCGGCTCTTCTCTCGCTCTTTCCCGCAGAGCTCCGGCGATGCACAACTCGAACCGCGAAAGCCGCAATGAGCTTTGTGCAAGCTGCGCAGAAGAAACAAGGCACTAAACCGGCAAATGTCCAGCTAATCTCCAACGTGAAAAGGGTCAGCAAGGAAAGCTCTTGCTAACAGCCCAGAAGCATTGCGACTCTTCTCTGGATGATTTGCCCACCAACACTTCACATCAGCTCAAGCCGGCTGCCCGGAGGAAAAGAGGCTAGGAAAGATCGTAGCAGGCACGGTTGTTGCTGCACGAGAAGTGCCTGCTCCGGAGGCTTCTTGCGAGCAGCGCTAAAAGCACGCGAACATCGCGTTTCTGTGCTTTCCTGAACAGCTTGCGCTGGGACAGTTACAGCCGTGTTTTGCAAGCTGTCCGGGGTTCTGAGGCACTAAAAGTGCGGATGTGTGGCGACTGTCCAAGACGAGAACCGGCTGCTCTGAAAGCCCTTCCTGCTCTTCACGTACGCTTTCTAGCAGCTCTACAACACACACACGCGTCAGCCTCTTCACTGTCCTACACAGCTAGCACGCTGGCAGTTACCGTCAACTTGGAAGCAGCCGCGCAGAAGGCACTCGCCCTGCAACCGGCGAACAGCGCACATTCGCGGCTACACGCGAGCTGGCCGCACTCGGAGCTTTCGCGGCTCTTCTCTCGCTCTTTCCCGCAGAGCTCCGGCGATGCACAACTCGAACCGCGAAAGCCGCAATGAGCTTTGTGCAAGCTGCGCAGAAGAAACAAGGCACTAAACCGGCAAATGTCCAGCTAATCTCCAACGTGAAAAGGGTCAGCAAGGAAAGCTCTTGCTAACAGCCCAGAAGCATTGCGACTCTTCTCTGGATGATTTGCCCACCAACACTTCACATCAGCTCAAGCCGGCTGCCCGGAGGAAAAGAGGCTAGGAAAGATCGTAGCAGGCACGGTTGTTGCTGCACGAGAAGTGCCTGCTCCGGAGGCTTCTTGCGAGCAGCGCTAAAAGCACGCGAACATCGCGTTTCTGTGCTTTCCTGAACAGCTTGCGCTGGGACAGTTACAGCCGTGTTTTGCAAGCTGTCCGGGGTTCTGAGGCACTAAAAGTGCGGATGTGTGGCGACTGTGCAAGACGAGAACCGGCTGCTCTGAAAGCCCTTCCTGCTCGTCACGTACGCTTTCTAGCAGCTCTACGGACACACACGCGTCAGCCTCTTCACCGTCCTACACAGCTAGCACGCTGGCAGTTACCGTCAACTTGGAAGCAGCCGCGCAGAAGGCAGTCGCCCTGCAACCGGCGAACAGCGCACATTCGCGGCTACACGCGAGCTGGCCGCACTCGGAGCTTTCGCGGCTCTTCTCTCGCTCTTTCCCGCAGAGCTCCGGCGATGCACAACTCGAACCGCGAAAGCCGCAATGAGCTTTGTGCAAGCTGCGCAGAAGAAACAAGGCACTAAACCGGCAAATGTCCAGCTAATCTCCAACGTGAAAAGGGTCAGCAAGGAAAGCTCTTGCTAACAGCCCAGAAGCATTGCGACTCTTCTCTGGATGATTTGCCCACCAACACTTCACATCAGCTCAAGCCGGCTGCCCGGAGGAAAAGAGGCTAGGAAAGATCGTAGCAGGCACGGTTGTTGCTGCACGAGAAGTGCCTGCTCCGGAGGCTTCTTGCGAGCAGCGCTAAAAGCACGCGAACATCGCGTTTCTGTGCTTTCCTGAACAGCTTGCGCTGGGACAGTTACAGCCGTGTTTTGCAAGCTGTCCGGGGTTCTGAGGCACTAAAAGTGCGGATGTGTGGCGACTGTCCAAGACGAGAACCGGCTGCTCTGAAAGCCCTTCCTGCTCGTCACGTACGCTTTCTAGCAGCTCTACGGACACACACGCGTCAGCCTCTTCACTGTCCTACACAGCTAGCACGCTGGCAGTTACCGTCAACTTGGAAGCAGCCGCGCAGAAGGCAGTCGCCCTGCAACCGGCGAACAGCGCACATTCGCGGCTACACGCGAGCTGGCCGCACTCGGAGCTTTCGCGGCTCTTCTCTCGCTCTTTCCCGCAGAGCTCCGGCGACGCACAACTCGAACCGCGAAAGCCGCAATGAGCTTTGTGCAAGCTGCGCAGAAGAAACAAGGCACTAAACCGGCAAATGTCCAGCTAATCTCCAACGTGAAAAGGGTCAGCAAGGAAAGCTCTTGCTAACAGCCCAGAAGCATTGCGACTCTTCTCTGGATGATTTGCCCACCAACACTTCACATCAGCTCAAGCCGGCTGCCCGGAGGAAAAGAGGCTAGGAAAGATCGTAGCAGGCACGGTTGTTGCTGCACGAGAAGTGCCTGCTCCGGAGGCTTCTTGCGAGCAGCGCTAAAAGCACGCGAACATCGCGTTTCTGTGCTTTCCTGAACAGCTTGCGCTGGGACAGTTACAGCCGTGTTTTGCAAGCTGTCCGGGGTTCTGAGGCACTAAAAGTGCGGATGTGTGGCGACTGTGCAAGACGAGAACCGGCTGCTCTGAAAGCCCTTCCTGCTCGTCACGTACGCTTTCTAGCAGCTCTACGGACACACACGCGTCAGCCTCTTCACTGTCCTACACAGCTAGCACGCTGGCAGTTACCGTCAACTTGGAAGCAGCCGCGCAGAAGGCAGTCGCCCTGCAACCGGCGAACAGCGCATCATCGCGGCTACACGCGAGCTGGCCGCACTCGGAGCTTTCGCGGCTCTTCTCTCGCTCTTTCCCGCAGAGCTCCGGCGATGCACAACTCGAACCGCGAAAGCCGCAATGAGCTTTGTGCAAGCTGCGCAGAAGAAACAAGGCACTAAACCGGCAAATGTCCAGCTAATCTCCAACGTGAAAAGGGTCAGCAAGGAAAGCTCTTGCTAACAGCCCAGAAGCATTGCGACTCTTCTCTGGATGATTTGCCCACCAACACGTCACATCAGCTCAAGCCGGCTGCCCGGAGGAAAAGAGGCTAGGAAAGATCGTAGCAGGCACGGTTGTTGCTGCACGAGAAGTGCCTGCTCCGGAGGCTTCTTGCGAGCAGCGCTAAAAGCACGCGAACATCGCGTTTCTGTGCTTTCCTGAACAGCTTGCGCTGGGACAGTTACAGCCGTGTTTTGCAAGCTGTCCGGGGTTCTGAGGCACTAAAAGTGCGGATGTGTGGCGACTGTCCAAGACGAGAACCGGCTGCTCTGAAAGCCCTTCCTGCTCGTCACGTACGCTTTCTAGCAGCTCTACGGACACACACGCGTCAGCCTCTTCACTGTCCTACACAGCTAGCACGCTGGCAGTTACCGTCAACTTGGAAGCAGCCGCGCAGAAGGCAGTCGCCCTGCAACCGGCGAACAGCGCACATTCGCGGCTACACGCGAGCTGGCCGCACTCGGAGCTTTCGCGGCTCTTCTCTCGCTCTTTCCCGCAGAGCTCCGGCGATGCACAACTCGAACCGCGAAAGCCGCAATGAGCTTTGTGCAAGCTGCGCAGAAGAAACAAGGCACTAAACCGGCAAATGTCCAGCTAATCTCCAACGTGAAAAGGGTCAGCAAGGAAAGCTCTTGCTAACAGCCCAGAAGCATTGCGACTCTTCTCTGGATGATTTGCCCACCAACACTTCACATCAGCTCAAGCCGGCTGCCCGGAGGAAAAGAGGCTAGGAAAGATCGTAGCAGGCACGGTTGTTGCTGCACGAGAAGTGCCTGCTCCGGAGGCTTCTTGCGAGCAGCGCTAAAAGCACGCGAACATCGCGTTTCTGTGCTTTCCTGAACAGCTTGCGCTGGGACAGTTACAGCCGTGTTTTGCAAGCTGTCCGGGGTTCTGAGGCACTAAAAGTGCGGATGTGTGGCGACTGTCCAAGACGAGAACCGGCTGCTCTGAAAGCCCTTCCTGCTCGTCACGTACGCTTTCTAGCAGCTCTACGGACACACACGCGTCAGCCTCTTCACTGTCCTACACAGCTAGCACGCTGGCAGTTACCGTCAACTTGGAAGCAGCCGCGCAGAAGGCAGTCGCCCTGCAACCGGCGAACAGCGCACATTCGCGGCTACACGCGAGCTGGCCGCACTCGGAGCTTTCGCGGCTCTTCTCTCGCTCTTTCCCGCAGAGCTCCGGCGATGCACAACTCGAACCGCGAAAGCCGCAATGAGCTTTGTGCAAGCTGCGCAGAAGAAACAAGGCACTAAACCGGCAAATGTCCAGCTAATCTCCAACGTGAAAAGGGTCAGCAAGGAAAGCTCTTGCTAACAGCCCAGAAGCATTGCGACTCTTCTCTGGATGATTTGCCCACCAACACTTCACATCAGCTCAAGCCGGCTGCCCGGAGGAAAAGAGGCTAGGAAAGATCGTAGCAGGCACGGTTGTTGCTGCACGAGAAGTGCCTGCTCCGGAGGCTTCTTGCGAGCAGCGCTAAAAGCACGCGAACATCGCGTTTCTGTGCTTTCCTGAACAGCTTGCGCTGGGACAGTTACAGCCGTGTTTTGCAAGCTGTCCGGGGTTCTGAGGCACTAAAAGTGCGGATGTGTGGCGACTGTCCAAGGCGAGAACCGGCTGCTCTGAAAGCCCTTCCTGCTCTTCACGTACGCTTTCTAGCAGCTCTACAACACACACACGCGTCAGCCTCTTCACTGTCCTACACAGCTAGCACGCTGGCAGTTACCGTCAACTGGAAGCAGCCGCGCAGAAGGCAGTCGCCCTGCAACCGGCGAACAGCGCACATTCGCGGCTACACGCGAGCTGGCCGCACTCGGAGCTTTCGCGGCTCTTCTCTCGCTCTTTCCCGCAGAGCTCCGGCGATGCACAACTCGAACCGCGAAAGCCGCAATGAGCTTTGTGCAAGCTGCGCAGAAGAAACAAGGCACTAAACCGGCAAATGTCCAGCTAATCTCCAACGTGAAAAGGCTCAGCAAGGAAAGCTCTTGCTAACAGCCCAGAAGCATTGCGACTCTTCTCTGGATGATTTGCCCACCAACACTTCACATCAGCTCAAGCCGGCTGCCCGGAGGAAAAGAGGCTAGGAAAGATCGTAGCAGGCACGGTTGTTGCTGCACGAGAAGTGCCTGCTCCGGAGGCTTCTTGCGAGCAGCGCTAAAAGCACGCGAACATCGCGTTTCTGTGCTTTCCTGAACAGCTTGCGCTGGGACAGTTACAGCCGTGTTTTGCAAGCTGTCCGGGGTTCTGAGGCACTAAAAGTGCGGATGTGTGGCGACTGTCCAAGACGAGAACCGGCTGCTCTGAAAGCCCTTCCTGCTCTTCACGTACGCTTTCTAGCAGCTCTACAACACACACACGCGTCAGCCTCTTCACTGTCCTACACAGCTAGCACGCTGGCAGTTACCGTCAACTTGGAAGCAGCCGCGCAGAAGGCAGTCGCCCTGCAACCGGCGAACAGCGCACATTCGCGGCTACACGCGAGCTGGCCGCACTCGGAGCTTTCGCGGCTCTTCTCTCGCTCTTTCCCGCAGAGCTCCGGCGATGCACAACTCGAACCGCGAAAGCCGCAATGAGCTTTGTGCAAGCTGCGCAGAAGAAACAAGGCACTAAACCGGCAAATGTCCAGCTAATCTCCAACGTGAAAAGGGTCAGCAAGGAAAGCTCTTGCTAACAGCCCAGAAGCATTGCGACTCTTCTCTGGATGATTTGCCCACCAACACTTCACATCAGCTCAAGCCGGCTGCCCGGAGGAAAAGAGGCTAGGAAAGATCGTAGCAGGCACGGTTGTTGCTGCACGAGAAGTGCCTGCTCCGGAGGCTTCTTGCGAGCAGCGCTAAAAGCACGCGAACATCGCGTTTCTGTGCTTTCCTGAACAGCTTGCGCTGGGACAGTTACAGCCGTGTTTTGCAAGCTGTCCGGGGTTCTGAGGCACTAAAAGTGCGGATGTGTGGCGACTGTGCAAGACGAGAACCGGCTGCTCTGAAAGCCCTTCCTGCTCGTCACGTACGCTTTCTAGCAGCTCTACGGACACACACGCGTCAGCCTCTTCACCGTCCTACACAGCTAGCACGCTGGCAGTTACCGTCAACTTGGAAGCAGCCGCGCAGAAGGCAGTCGCCCTGCAACCGGCGAACAGCGCACATTCGCGGCTACACGCGAGCTGGCCGCACTCGGAGCTTTCGCGGCTCTTCTCTCGCTCTTTCCCGCAGAGCTCCGGCGATGCACAACTCGAACCGCGAAAGCCGCAATGAGCTTTGTGCAAGCTGCGCAGAAGAAACAAGGCACTAAACCGGCAAATGTCCAGCTAATCTCCAACGTGAAAAGGGTCAGCAAGGAAAGCTCTTGCTAACAGCCCAGAAGCATTGCGACTCTTCTCTGGATGATTTGCCCACCAACACTTCACATCAGCTCAAGCCGGCTGCCCGGAGGAAAAGAGGCTAGGAAAGATCGTAGCAGGCACGGTTGTTGCTGCACGAGAAGTGCCTGCTCCGGAGGCTTCTTGCGAGCAGCGCTAAAAGCACGCGAACATCGCGTTTCTGTGCTTTCCTGAACAGCTTGCGCTGGGACAGTTACAGCCGTGTTTTGCAAGCTGTCCGGGGTTCTGAGGCACTAAAAGTGCGGATGTGTGGCGACTGTCCAAGACGAGAACCGGCTGCTCTGAAAGCCCTTCCTGCTCGTCACGTACGCTTTCTAGCAGCTCTACGGACACACACGCGTCAGCCTCTTCACTGTCCTACACAGCTAGCACGCTGGCAGTTACCGTCAACTTGGAAGCAGCCGCGCAGAAGGCAGTCGCCCTGCAACCGGCGAACAGCGCACATTCGCGGCTACACGCGAGCTGGCCGCACTCGGAGCTTTCGCGGCTCTTCTCTCGCTCTTTCCCGCAGAGCTCCGGCGATGCACAACTCGAACCGCGAAAGCCGCAATGAGCTTTGTGCAAGCTGCGCAGAAGAAACAAGGCACTAAACCGGCAAATGTCCAGCTAATCTCCAACGTGAAAAGGGTCAGCAAGGAAAGCTCTTGCTAACAGCCCAGAAGCATTGCGACTCTTCTCTGGATGATTTGCCCACCAACACTTCACATCAGCTCAAGCCGGCTGCCCGGAGGAAAAGAGGCTAGGAAAGATCGTAGCAGACACGGTTGTTGCTGCACGAGAAGTGCCTGCTCCGGAGGCTTCTTGCGAGCAGCGCTAAAAGCACGCGAACATCGCGTTTCTGTGCTTTCCTGAACAGCTTGCGCTGGGACAGTTACAGCCGTGTTTTGCAAGCTGTCCGGGGTTCTGAGGCACTAAAAGTGCGGATGTGTGGCGACTGTGCAAGACGAGAACCGGCTGCTCTGAAAGCCCTTCCTGCTCGTCACGTACGCTTTCTAGCAGCTCTACGGACACACACGCGTCAGCCTCTTCACTGTCCTACACAGCTAGCACGCTGGCAGTTACCGTCAACTTGGAAGCAGCCGCGCAGAAGGCAGTCGCCCTGCAACCGGCGAACAGCGCACATTCGCGGCTACACGCGAGCTGGCCGCACTCGGAGCTTTCGCGGCTCTTCTCTCGCTCTTTCCCGCAGAGCTCCGGCGATGCACAACTCGAACCGCGAAAGCCGCAATGAGCTTTGTGCAAGCTGCGCAGAAGAAACAAGGCACTAAACCGGCAAATGTCCAGCTAATCTCCAACGTGAAAAGGGTCAGCAAGGAAAGCTCTTGCTAACAGCCCAGAAGCATTGCGACTCTTCTCTGGATGATTTGCCCACCAACACTTCACATCAGCTCAAGCCGGCTGCCCGGAGGAAAAGAGGCTAGGAAAGATCGTAGCAGGCACGGTTGTTGCTGCACGAGAAGTGCCTGCTCCGGAGGCTTCTTGCGAGCAGCGCTAAAAGCACGCGAACATCGCGTTTCTGTGCTTTCCTGAACAGCTTGCGCTGGGACAGTTACAGCCGTGTTTTGCAAGCTGTCCGGGGTTCTGAGGCACTAAAAGTGCGGATGTGTGGCGACTGTGCAAGACGAGAACCGGCTGCTCTGAAAGCCCTTCCTGCTCGTCACGTACGCTTTCTAGCAGCTCTACGGACACACACGCGTCAGCCTCTTCACCGTCCTACACAGCTAGCACGCTGGCAGTTACCGTCAACTTGGAAGCAGCCGCGCAGAAGGCAGTCGCCCTGCAACCGGCGAACAGCGCACATTCGCGGCTACACGCGAGCTGGCCGCACTCGGAGCTTTCGCGGCTCTTCTCTCGCTCTTTCCCGCAGAGCTCCGGCGATGCACAACTCGAACCGCGAAAGCCGCAATGAGCTTTGTGCAAGCTGCGCAGAAGAAACAAGGCACTAAACCGGCAAATGTCCAGCTAATCTCCAACGTGAAAAGGGTCAGCAAGGAAAGCTCTTGCTAACAGCCCAGAAGCATTGCGACTCTTCTCTGGATGATTTGCCCACCAACACTTCACATCAGCTCAAGCCGGCTGCCCGGAGGAAAAGAGGCTAGGAAAGATCGTAGCAGGCACGGTTGTTGCTGCACGAGAAGTGCCTGCTCCGGAGGCTTCTTGCGAGCAGCGCTAAAAGCACGCGAACATCGCGTTTCTGTGCTTTCCTGAACAGCTTGCGCTGGGACAGTTACAGCCGTGTTTTGCAAGCTGTCCGGGGTTCTGAGGCACTAAAAGTGCGGATGTGTGGCGACTGTCCAAGACGAGAACCGGCTGCTCTGAAAGCCCTTCCTGCTCGTCACGTACGCTTTCTAGCAGCTCTACGGACACACACGCGTCAGCCTCTTCACCGTCCTACACAGCTAGCACGCTGGCAGTTACCGTCAACTTGGAAGCAGCCGCGCAGAAGGCAGTCGCCCTGCAACCGGCGAACAGCGCACATTCGCGGCTACACGCGAGCTGGCCGCACTCGGAGCTTTCGCGGCTCTTCTCTCGCTCTTTCCCGCAGAGCTCCGGCGATGCACAACTCGAACCGCGAAAGCCGCAATGAGCTTTGTGCAAGCTGCGCAGAAGAAACAAGGCACTAAACCGGCAAATGTCCAGCTAATCTCCAACGTGAAAAGGGTCAGCAAGGAAAGCTCTTGCTAACAGCCCAGAAGCATTGCGACTCTTCTCTGGATGATTTGCCCACCAACACTTCACATCAGCTCAAGCCGGCTGCCCGGAGGAAAAGAGGCTAGGAAAGATCGTAGCAGGCACGGTTGTTGCTGCACGAGAAGTGCCTGCTCCGGAGGCTTCTTGCGAGCAGCGCTAAAAGCACGCGAACATCGCGTTTCTGTGCTTTCCTGAACAGCTTGCGCTGGGACAGTTACAGCCGTGTTTTGCAAGCTGTCCGGGGTTCTGAGGCACTAAAAGTGCGGATGTGTGGCGACTGTCCAAGACGAGAACCGGCTGCTCTGAAAGCCCTTCCTGCTCGTCACGTACGCTTTCTAGCAGCTCTACGGACACACACGCGTCAGCCTCTTCACTGTCCTACACAGCTAGCACGCTGGCAGTTACCGTCAACTTGGAAGCAGCCGCGCAGAAGGCAGTCGCCCTGCAACCGGCGAACAGCGCACATTCGCGGCTACACGCGAGCTGGCCGCACTCGGAGCTTTCGCGGCTCTTCTCTCGCTCTTTCCCGCAGAGCTCCGGCGATGCACAACTCGAACCGCGAAAGCCGCAATGAGCTTTGTGCAAGCTGCGCAGAAGAAACAAGGCACTAAACCGGCAAATGTCCAGCTAATCTCCAACGTGAAAAGGGTCAGCAAGGAAAGCTCTTGCTAACAGCCCAGAAGCATTGCGACTCTTCTCTGGATGATTTGCCCACCAACACTTCACATCAGCTCAAGCCGGCTGCCCGGAGGAAAAGAGGCTAGGAAAGATCGTAGCAGACACGGTTGTTGCTGCACGAGAAGTGCCTGCTCCGGAGGCTTCTTGCGAGCAGCGCTAAAAGCACGCGAACATCGCGTTTCTGTGCTTTCCTGAACAGCTTGCGCTGGGACAGTTACAGCCGTGTTTTGCAAGCTGTCCGGGGTTCTGAGGCACTAAAAGTGCGGATGTGTGGCGACTGTGCAAGACGAGAACCGGCTGCTCTGAAAGCCCTTCCTGCTCGTCACGTACGCTTTCTAGCAGCTCTACGGACACACACGCGTCAGCCTCTTCACTGTCCTACACAGCTAGCACGCTGGCAGTTACCGTCAACTTGGAAGCAGCCGCGCAGAAGGCAGTCGCCCTGCAACCGGCGAACAGCGCACATTCGCGGCTACACGCGAGCTGGCCGCACTCGGAGCTTTCGCGGCTCTTCTCTCGCTCTTTCCCGCAGAGCTCCGGCGATGCACAACTCGAACCGCGAAAGCCGCAATGAGCTTTGTGCAAGCTGCGCAGAAGAAACAAGGCACTAAACCGGCAAATGTCCAGCTAATCTCCAACGTGAAAAGGGTCAGCAAGGAAAGCTCTTGCTAACAGCCCAGAAGCATTGCGACTCTTCTCTGGATGATTTGCCCACCAACACTTCACATCAGCTCAAGCCGGCTGCCCGGAGGAAAAGAGGCTAGGAAAGATCGTAGCAGGCACGGTTGTTGCTGCACGAGAAGTGCCTGCTCCGGAGGCTTCTTGCGAGCAGCGCTAAAAGCACGCGAACATCGCGTTTCTGTGCTTTCCTGAACAGCTTGCGCTGGGACAGTTACAGCCGTGTTTTGCAAGCTGTCCGGGGTTCTGAGGCACTAAAAGTGCGGATGTGTGGCGACTGTGCAAGACGAGAACCGGCTGCTCTGAAAGCCCTTCCTGCTCGTCACGTACGCTTTCTAGCAGCTCTACGGACACACACGCGTCAGCCTCTTCACCGTCCTACACAGCTAGCACGCTGGCAGTTACCGTCAACTTGGAAGCAGCCGCGCAGAAGGCAGTCGCCCTGCAACCGGCGAACAGCGCACATTCGCGGCTACACGCGAGCTGGCCGCACTCGGAGCTTTCGCGGCTCTTCTCTCGCTCTTTCCCGCAGAGCTCCGGCGATGCACAACTCGAACCGCGAAAGCCGCAATGAGCTTTGTGCAAGCTGCGCAGAAGAAACAAGGCACTAAACCGGCAAATGTCCAGCTAATCTCCAACGTGAAAAGGGTCAGCAAGGAAAGCTCTTGCTAACAGCCCAGAAGCATTGCGACTCTTCTCTGGATGATTTGCCCACCAACACTTCACATCAGCTCAAGCCGGCTGCCCGGAGGAAAAGAGGCTAGGAAAGATCGTAGCAGGCACGGTTGTTGCTGCACGAGAAGTGCCTGCTCCGGAGGCTTCTTGCGAGCAGCGCTAAAAGCACGCGAACATCGCGTTTCTGTGCTTTCCTGAACAGCTTGCGCTGGGACAGTTACAGCCGTGTTTTGCAAGCTGTCCGGGGTTCTGAGGCACTAAAAGTGCGGATGTGTGGCGACTGTCCAAGACGAGAACCGGCTGCTCTGAAAGCCCTTCCTGCTCGTCACGTACGCTTTCTAGCAGCTCTACGGACACACACGCGTCAGCCTCTTCACTGTCCTACACAGCTAGCACGCTGGCAGTTACCGTCAACTTGGAAGCAGCCGCGCAGAAGGCAGTCGCCCTGCAACCGGCGAACAGCGCACATTCGCGGCTACACGCGAGCTGGCCGCACTCGGAGCTTTCGCGGCTCTTCTCTCGCTCTTTCCCGCAGAGCTCCGGCGATGCACAACTCGAACCGCGAAAGCCGCAATGAGCTTTGTGCAAGCTGCGCAGAAGAAACAAGGCACTAAACCGGCAAATGTCCAGCTAATCTCCAACGTGAAAAGGGTCAGCAAGGAAAGCTCTTGCTAACAGCCCAGAAGCATTGCGACTCTTCTCTGGATGATTTGCCCACCAACACTTCACATCAGCTCAAGCCGGCTGCCCGGAGGAAAAGAGGCTAGGAAAGATCGTAGCAGGCACGGTTGTTGCTGCACGAGAAGTGCCTGCTCCGGAGGCTTCTTGCGAGCAGCGCTAAAAGCACGCGAACATCGCGTTTCTGTGCTTTCCTGAACAGCTTGCGCTGGGACAGTTACAGCCGTGTTTTGCAAGCTGTCCGGGGTTCTGAGGCACTAAAAGTGCGGATGTGTGGCGACTGTGCAAGACGAGAACCGGCTGCTCTGAAAGCCCTTCCTGCTCGTCACGTACGCTTTCTAGCAGCTCTACGGACACACACGCGTCAGCCTCTTCACCGTCCTACACAGCTAGCACGCTGGCAGTTACCGTCAACTTGGAAGCAGCCGCGCAGAAGGCAGTCGCCCTGCAACCGGCGAACAGCGCACATTCGCGGCTACACGCGAGCTGGCCGCACTCGGAGCTTTCGCGGCTCTTCTCTCGCTCTTTCCCGCAGAGCTCCGGCGATGCACAACTCGAACCGCGAAAGCCGCAATGAGCTTTGTGCAAGCTGCGCAGAAGAAACAAGGCACTAAACCGGCAAATGTCCAGCTAATCTCCAACGTGAAAAGGGTCAGCAAGGAAAGCTCTTGCTAACAGCCCAGAAGCATTGCGACTCTTCTCTGGATGATTTGCCCACCAACACTTCACATCAGCTCAAGCCGGCTGCCCGGAGGAAAAGAGGCTAGGAAAGATCGTAGCAGGCACGGTTGTTGCTGCACGAGAAGTGCCTGCTCCGGAGGCTTCTTGCGAGCAGCGCTAAAAGCACGCGAACATCGCGTTTCTGTGCTTTCCTGAACAGCTTGCGCTGGGACAGTTACAGCCGTGTTTTGCAAGCTGTCCGGGGTTCTGAGGCACTAAAAGTGCGGATGTGTGGCGACTGTCCAAGACGAGAACCGGCTGCTCTGAAAGCCCTTCCTGCTCGTCACGTACGCTTTCTAGCAGCTCTACGGACACACACGCGTCAGCCTCTTCACTGTCCTACACAGCTAGCACGCTAGCAGTTACCGTCAACTTGGAAGCAGCCGCGCAGAAGGCAGTCGCCCTGCAACCGGCGAACAGCGCACATTCGCGGCTACACGCGAGCTGGCCGCACTCGGAGCTTTCGCGGCTCTTCTCTCGCTCTTTCCCGCAGAGCTCCGGCGATGCACAACTCGAACCGCGAAAGCCGCAATGAGCTTTGTGCAAGCTGCGCAGAAGAAACAAGGCACTAAACCGGCAAATGTCCAGCTAATCTCCAACGTGAAAAGGCTCAGCAAGGAAAGCTCTTGCTAACAGCCCAGAAGCATTGCGACTCTTCTCTGGATGATTTGCCCACCAACACTTCACATCAGCTCAAGCCGGCTGCCCGGAGGAAAAGAGGCTAGGAAAGATCGTAGCAGGCACGGTTGTTGCTGCACGAGAAGTGCCTGCTCCGGAGGCTTCTTGCGAGCAGCGCTAAAAGCACGCGAACATCGCGTTTCTGTGCTTTCCTGAACAGCTTGCGCTGGGACAGTTACAGCCGTGTTTTGCAAGCTGTCCGGGGTTCTGAGGCACTAAAAGTGCGGATGTGTGGCGACTGTGCAAGACGAGAACCGGCTGCTCTGAAAGCCCTTCCTGCTCTTCACGTACGCTTTCTAGCAGCTCTACGGACACACACGCGTCAGCCTCTTCACTGTCCTACACAGCTAGCACGCTGGCAGTTACCGTCAACTTGGAAGCAGCCGCGCAGAAGGCAGTCGCCCTGCAACCGGCGAACAGCGCACATTCGCGGCTACACGCGAGCTGGCCGCACTCGGAGCTTTCGCGGCTCTTCTCTCGCTCTTTCCCGCAGAGCTCCGGCGATGCACAACTCGAACCGCGAAAGCCGCAATGAGCTTTGTGCAAGCTGCGCAGAAGAAACAAGGCACTAAACCGGCAAATGTCCAGCTAATCTCCAACGTGAAAAGGGTCAGCAAGGAAAGCTCTTGCTAACAGCCCAGAAGCATTGCGACTCTTCTCTGGATGATTTGCCCACCAACACTTCACATCAGCTCAAGCCGGCTGCCCGGAGGAAAAGAGGCTAGGAAAGATCGTAGCAGGCACGGTTGTTGCTGCACGAGAAGTGCCTGCTCCGGAGGCTTCTTGCGAGCAGCGCTAAAAGCACGCGAACATCGCGTTTCTGTGCTTTCCTGAACAGCTTGCGCTGGGACAGTTACAGCCGTGTTTTGCAAGCTGTCCGGGGTTCTGAGGCACTAAAAGTGCGGATGTGTGGCGACTGTGCAAGACGAGAACCGGCTGCTCTGAAAGCCCTTCCTGCTCGTCACGTACGCTTTCTAGCAGCTCTACGGACACACACGCGTCAGCCTCTTCACTGTCCTACACAGCTAGCACGCTGGCAGTTACCGTCAACTTGGAAGCAGCCGCGCAGAAGGCACTCGCCCTGCAACCGGCGAACAGCGCACATTCGCGGCTACACGCGAGCTGGCCGCACTCGGAGCTTTCGCGGCTCTTCTCTCGCTCTTTCCCGCAGAGCTCCGGCGATGCACAACTCGAACCGCGAAAGCCGCAATGAGCTTTGTGCAAGCTGCGCAGAAGAAACAAGGCACTAAACCGGCAAATGTCCAGCTAATCTCCAACGTGAAAAGGCTCAGCAAGGAAAGCTCTTGCTAACAGCCCAGAAGCATTGCGACTCTTCTCTGGATGATTTGCCCACCAACACTTCACATCAGCTCAAGCCGGCTGCCCGGAGGAAAAGAGGCTAGGAAAGATCGTAGCAGGCACGGTTGTTGCTGCACGAGAAGTGCCTGCTCCGGAGGCTTCTTGCGAGCAGCGCTAAAAGCACGCGAACATCGCGTTTCTGTGCTTTCCTGAACAGCTTGCGCTGGGACAGTTACAGCCGTGTTTTGCAAGCTGTCCGGGGTTCTGAGGCACTAAAAGTGCGGATGTGTGGCGACTGTCCAAGACGAGAACCGGCTGCTCTGAAAGCCCTTCCTGCTCGTCACGTACGCTTTCTAGCAGCTCTACGGACACACACGCGTCAGCCTCTTCACTGTCCTACACAGCTAGCACGCTGGCAGTTACCGTCAACTTGGAAGCAGCCGCGCAGAAGGCAGTCGCCCTGCAACCGGCGAACAGCGCACATTCGCGGCTACACGCGAGCTGGCCGCACTCGGAGCTTTCGCGGCTCTTCTCTCGCTCTTTCCCGCAGAGCTCCGGCGATGCACAACTCGAACCGCGAAAGCCGCAATGAGCTTTGTGCAAGCTGCGCAGAAGAAACAAGGCACTAAACCGGCAAATGTCCAGCTAATCTCCAACGTGAAAAGGGTCAGCAAGGAAAGCTCTTGCTAACAGCCCAGAAGCATTGCGACTCTTCTCTGGATGATTTGCCCACCAACACTTCACATCAGCTCAAGCCGGCTGCCCGGAGGAAAAGAGGCTAGGAAAGATCGTAGCAGGCACGGTTGTTGCTGCACGAGAAGTGCCTGCTCCGGAGGCTTCTTGCGAGCAGCGCTAAAAGCACGCGAACATCGCGTTTCTGTGCTTTCCTGAACAGCTTGCGCTGGGACAGTTACAGCCGTGTTTTGCAAGCTGTCCGGGGTTCTGAGGCACTAAAAGTGCGGATGTGTGGCGACTGTCCAAGACGAGAACCGGCTGCTCTGAAAGCCCTTCCTGCTCGTCACGTACGCTTTCTAGCAGCTCTACGGACACACACGCGTCAGCCTCTTCACCGTCCTACACAGCTAGCACGCTGGCAGTTACCGTCAACTTGGAAGCAGCCGCGCAGAAGGCAGTCGCCCTGCAACCGGCGAACAGCGCACATTCGCGGCTACACGCGAGCTGGCCGCACTCGGATCTTTCGCGGCTCTTCTCTCGCTCTTTCCCGCAGAGCTCCGGCGATGCACAACTCGAACCGCGAAAGCCGCAATGAGCTTTGTGCAAGCTGCGCAGAAGAAACAAGGCACTAAACCGGCAAATGTCCAGCTAATCTCCAACGTGAAAAGGGTCAGCAAGGAAAGCTCTTGCTAACAGCCCAGAAGCATTGCGACTCTTCTCTGGATGATTTGCCCACCAACACTTCACATCAGCTCAAGCCGGCTGCCCGGAGGAAAAGAGGCTAGGAAAGATCGTAGCAGGCACGGTTGTTGCTGCACGAGAAGTGCCTGCTCCGGAGGCTTCTTGCGAGCAGCGCTAAAAGCACGCGAACATCGCGTTTCTGTGCTTTCCTGAACAGCTTGCGCTGGGACAGTTACAGCCGTGTTTTGCAAGCTGTCCGGGGTTCTGAGGCACTAAAAGTGCGGATGTGTGGCGACTGTCCAAGACGAGAACCGGCTGCTCTGAAAGCCCTTCCTGCTCGTCACGTACGCTTTCTAGCAGCTCTACGGACACACACGCGTCAGCCTCTTCACTGTCCTACACAGCTAGCACGCTGGCAGTTACCGTCAACTTGGAAGCAGCCGCGCAGAAGGCAGTCGCCCTGCAACCGGCGAACAGCGCACATTCGCGGCTACACGCGAGCTGGCCGCACTCGGAGCTTTCGCGGCTCTTCTCTCGCTCTTTCCCGCAGAGCTCCGGCGATGCACAACTCGAACCGCGAAAGCCGCAATGAGCTTTGTGCAAGCTGCGCAGAAGAAACAAGGCACTAAACCGGCAAATGTCCAGCTAATCTCCAACGTGAAAAGGGTCAGCAAGGAAAGCTCTTGCTAACAGCCCAGAAGCATTGCGACTCTTCTCTGGATGATTTGCCCACCAACACTTCACATCAGCTCAAGCCGGCTGCCCGGAGGAAAAGAGGCTAGGAAAGATCGTAGCAGGCACGCTTGTTGCTGCACGAGAAGTGCCTGCTCCGGAGGCTTCTTGCGAGCAGCGCTAAAAGCACGCGAACATCGCGTTTCTGTGCTTTCCTGAACAGCTTGCGCTGGGACAGTTACAGCCGTGTTTTGCAAGCTGTCCGGGGTTCTGAGGCACTAAAAGTGCGGATGTGTGGCGACTGTCCAAGACGAGAACCGGCTGCTCTGAAAGCCCTTCCTGCTCGTCACGTACGCTTTCTAGCAGCTCTACGGACACACACGCGTCAGCCTCTTCACCGTCCTACACAGCTAGCACGCTGGCAGTTACCGTCAACTTGGAAGCAGCCGCGCAGAAGGCAGTCGCCCTGCAACCGGCGAACAGCGCACATTCGCGGCTACACGCGAGCTGGCCGCACTCGGATCTTTCGCGGCTCTTCTCTCGCTCTTTCCCGCAGAGCTCCGGCGATGCACAACTCGAACCGCGAAAGCCGCAATGAGCTTTGTGCAAGCTGCGCAGAAGAAACAAGGCACTAAACCGGCAAATGTCCAGCTAATCTCCAACGTGAAAAGGGTCAGCAAGGAAAGCTCTTGCTAACAGCCCAGAAGCATTGCGACTCTTCTCTGGATGATTTGCCCACCAACACTTCACATCAGCTCAAGCCGGCTGCCCGGAGGAAAAGAGGCTAGGAAAGATCGTAGCAGGCACGGTTGTTGCTGCACGAGAAGTGCCTGCTCCGGAGGCTTCTTGCGAGCAGCGCTAAAAGCACGCGAACATCGCGTTTCTGTGCTTTCCTGAACAGCTTGCGCTGGGACAGTTACAGCCGTGTTTTGCAAGCTGTCCGGGGTTCTGAGGCACTAAAAGTGCGGATGTGTGGCGACTGTGCAAGACGAGAACCGGCTGCTCTGAAAGCCCTTCCTGCTCGTCACGTACGCTTTCTAGCAGCTCTACGGACACACACGCGTCAGCCTCTTCACTGTCCTACACAGCTAGCACGCTGGCAGTTACCGTCAACTTGGAAGCAGCCGCGCAGAAGGCAGTCGCCCTGCAACCGGCGAACAGCGCACATTCGCGGCTACACGCGAGCTGGCCGCACTCGGAGCTTTCGCGGCTCTTCTCTCGCTCTTTCCCGCAGAGCTCCGGCGATGCACAACTCGAACCGCGAAAGCCGCAATGAGCTTTGTGCAAGCTGCGCAGAAGAAACAAGGCACTAAACCGGCAAATGTCCAGCTAATCTCCAACGTGAAAAGGGTCAGCAAGGAAAGCTCTTGCTAACAGCCCAGAAGCATTGCGACTCTTCTCTGGATGATTTGCCCACCAACACTTCACATCAGCTCAAGCCGGCTGCCCGGAGGAAAAGAGGCTAGGAAAGATCGTAGCAGGCACGGTTGTTGCTGCACGAGAAGTGCCTGCTCCGGAGGCTTCTTGCGAGCAGCGCTAAAAGCACGCGAACATCGCGTTTCTGTGCTTTCCTGAACAGCTTGCGCTGGGACAGTTACAGCCGTGTTTTGCAAGCTGTCCGGGGTTCTGAGGCACTAAAAGTGCGGATGTGTGGCGACTGTCCAAGACGAGAACCGGCTGCTCTGAAAGCCCTTCCTGCTCGTCACGTACGCTTTCTAGCAGCTCTACGGACACACACGCGTCAGCCTCTTCACCGTCCTACACAGCTAGCACGCTGGCAGTTACCGTCAACTTGGAAGCAGCCGCGCAGAAGGCAGTCGCCCTGCAACCGGCGAACAGCGCACATTCGCGGCTACACGCGAGCTGGCCGCACTCGGATCTTTCGCGGCTCTTCTCTCGCTCTTTCCCGCAGAGCTCCGGCGATGCACAACTCGAACCGCGAAAGCCGCAATGAGCTTTGTGCAAGCTGCGCAGAAGAAACAAGGCACTAAACCGGCAAATGTCCAGCTAATCTCCAACGTGAAAAGGGTCAGCAAGGAAAGCTCTTGCTAACAGCCCAGAAGCATTGCGACTCTTCTCTGGATGATTTGCCCACCAACACTTCACATCAGCTCAAGCCGGCTGCCCGGAGGAAAAGAGGCTAGGAAAGATCGTAGCAGGCACGGTTGTTGCTGCACGAGAAGTGCCTGCTCCGGAGGCTTCTTGCGAGCAGCGCTAAAAGCACGCGAACATCGCGTTTCTGTGCTTTCCTGAACAGCTTGCGCTGGGACAGTTACAGCCGTGTTTTGCAAGCTGTCCGGGGTTCTGAGGCACTAAAAGTGCGGATGTGTGGCGACTGTGCAAGACGAGAACCGGCTGCTCTGAAAGCCCTTCCTGCTCGTCACGTACGCTTTCTAGCAGCTCTACGGACACACACGCGTCAGCCTCTTCACTGTCCTACACAGCTAGCACGCTGGCAGTTACCGGCAACTTGGAAGCAGCCGCGCAGAAGGCAGTCGCCCTGCAACCGGCGAACAGCGCACATTCGCGGCTACACGCGAGCTGGCCGCACTCGGAGCTTTCGCGGCTCTTCTCTCGCTCTTTCCCGCAGAGCTCCGGCGATGCACAACTCGAACCGCGAAAGCCGCAATGAGCTTTGTGCAAGCTGCGCAGAAGAAACAAGGCACTAAACCGGCAAATGTCCAGCTAATCTCCAACGTGAAAAGGGTCAGCAAGGAAAGCTCTTGCTAACAGCCCAGAAGCATTGCGACTCTTCTCTGGATGATTTGCCCACCAACACTTCACATCAGCTCAAGCCGGCTGCCCGGAGGAAAAGAGGCTAGGAAAGATCGTAGCAGGCACGGTTGTTGCTGCACGAGAAGTGCCTGCTCCGGAGGCTTCTTGCGAGCAGCGCTAAAAGCACGCGAACATCGCGTTTCTGTGCTTTCCTGAACAGCTTGCGCTGGGACAGTTACAGCCGTGTTTTGCAAGCTGTCCGGGGTTCTGAGGCACTAAAAGTGCGGATGTGTGGCGACTGTGCAAGACGAGAACCGGCTGCTCTGAAAGCCCTTCCTGCTCGTCACGTACGCTTTCTAGCAGCTCTACGGACACACACGCGTCAGCCTCTTCACTGTCCTACACAGCTAGCACGCTGGCAGTTACCGTCAACTTGGAAGCAGCCGCGCAGAAGGCAGTCGCCCTGCAACCGGCGAACAGCGCACATTCGCGGCTACACGCGAGCTGGCCGCACTCGGAGCTTTCGCGGCTCTTCTCTCGCTCTTTCCCGCAGAGCTCCGGCGATGCACAACTCGAACCGCGAAAGCCGCAATGAGCTTTGTGCAAGCTGCGCAGAAGAAACAAGGCACTAAACCGGCAAATGTCCAGCTAATCTCCAACGTGAAAAGGCTCAGCAAGGAAAGCTCTTGCTAACAGCCCAGAAGCATTGCGACTCTTCTCTGGATGATTTGCCCACCAACACTTCACATCAGCTCAAGCCGGCTGCCCGGAGGAAAAGAGGCTAGGAAAGATCGTAGCAGGCACGGTTGTTGCTGCACGAGAAGTGCCTGCTCCGGAGGCTTCTTGCGAGCAGCGCTAAAAGCACGCGAACATCGCGTTTCTGTGCTTTCCTGAACAGCTTGCGCTGGGACAGTTACAGCCGTGTTTTGCAAGCTGTCCGGGGTTCTGAGGCACTAAAAGTGCGGATGTGTGGCGACTGTGCAAGACGAGAACCGGCTGCTCTGAAAGCCCTTCCTGCTCGTCACGTACGCTTTCTAGCAGCTCTACGGACACACACGCGTCAGCCTCTTCACCGTCCTACACAGCTAGCACGCTGGCAGTTACCGTCAACTTGGAAGCAGCCGCGCAGAAGGCAGTCGCCCTGCAACCGGCGAACAGCGCACATTCGCGGCTACACGCGAGCTGGCCGCACTCGGAGCTTTCGCGGCTCTTCTCTCGCTCTTTCCCGCAGAGCTCCGGCGATGCACAACTCGAACCGCGAAAGCCGCAATGAGCTTTGTGCAAGCTGCGCAGAAGAAACAAGGCACTAAACCGGCAAATGTCCAGCTAATCTCCAACGTGAAAAGGGTCAGCAAGGAAAGCTCTTGCTAACAGCCCAGAAGCATTGCGACTCTTCTCTGGATGATTTGCCCACCAACACTTCACATCAGCTCAAGCCGGCTGCCCGGAGGAAAAGAGGCTAGGAAAGATCGTAGCAGACACGGTTGTTGCTGCACGAGAAGTGCCTGCTCCGGAGGCTTCTTGCGAGCAGCGCTAAAAGCACGCGAACATCGCGTTTCTGTGCTTTCCTGAACAGCTTGCGCTGGGACAGTTACAGCCGTGTTTTGCAAGCTGTCCGGGGTTCTGAGGCACTAAAAGTGCGGATGTGTGGCGACTGTGCAAGACGAGAACCGGCTGCTCTGAAAGCCCTTCCTGCTCGTCACGTACGCTTTCTAGCAGCTCTACGGACACACACGCGTCAGCCTCTTCACCGTCCTACACAGCTAGCACGCTGGCAGTTACCGTCAACT
The DNA here is from genome assembly GCF_036417535.1 of Chlamydotis macqueenii. Classification (NCBI taxonomy): domain Eukaryota; kingdom Metazoa; phylum Chordata; class Aves; order Otidiformes; family Otididae; genus Chlamydotis; species Chlamydotis macqueenii. The sequence goes on from NW_028239169.1 coordinate 203,006, forward strand.
TGGAAGCAGCCGCGCAGAAGGCAGTCGCCCTGCAACCGGCGAACAGCGCACATTCGCGGCTACACGCGAGCTGGCCGCACTCGGAGCTTTCGCGGCTCTTCTCTCGCTCTTTCCCGCAGAGCTCCGGCGATGCACAACTCGAACCGCGAAAGCCGCAATGAGCTTTGTGCAAGCTGCGCAGAAGAAACAAGGCACTAAACCGGCAAATGTCCAGCTAATCTCCAACGTGAAAAGGGTCAGCAAGGAAAGCTCTTGCTAACAGCCCAGAAGCATTGCGACTCTTCTCTGGATGATTTGCCCACCAACACTTCACATCAGCTCAAGCCGGCTGCCCGGAGGAAAAGAGGCTAGGAAAGATCGTAGCAGGCACGGTTGTTGCTGCACGAGAAGTGCCTGCTCCGGAGGCTTCTTGCGAGCAGCGCTAAAAGCACGCGAACATCGCGTTTCTGTGCTTTCCTGAACAGCTTGCGCTGGGACAGTTACAGCCGTGTTTTGCAAGCTGTCCGGGGTTCTGAGGCACTAAAAGTGCGGATGTGTGGCGACTGTGCAAGACGAGAACCGGCTGCTCTGAAAGCCCTTCCTGCTCGTCACGTACGCTTTCTAGCAGCTCTACGGACACACACGCGTCAGCCTCTTCACTGTCCTACACAGCTAGCACGCTGGCAGTTACCGTCAACTTGGAAGCAGCCGCGCAGAAGGCACTCGCCCTGCAACCGGCGAACAGCGCACATTCGCGGCTACACGCGAGCTGGCCGCACTCGGAGCTTTCGCGGCTCTTCTCTCGCTCTTTCCCGCAGAGCTCCGGCGATGCACAACTCGAACCGCGAAAGCCGCAATGAGCTTTGTGCAAGCTGCGCAGAAGAAACAAGGCACTAAACCGGCAAATGTCCAGCTAATCTCCAACGTGAAAAGGGTCAGCAAGGAAAGCTCTTGCTAACAGCCCAGAAGCATTGCGACTCTTCTCTGGATGATTTGCCCACCAACACTTCACATCAGCTCAAGCCGGCTGCCCGGAGGAAAAGAGGCTAGGAAAGATCGTAGCAGGCACGGTTGTTGCTGCACGAGAAGTGCCTGCTCCGGAGGCTTCTTGCGAGCAGCGCTAAAAGCACGCGAACATCGCGTTTCTGTGCTTTCCTGAACAGCTTGCGCTGGGACAGTTACAGCCGTGTTTTGCAAGCTGTCCGGGGTTCTGAGGCACTAAAAGTGCGGATGTGTGGCGACTGTGCAAGACGAGAACCGGCTGCTCTGAAAGCCCTTCCTGCTCGTCACGTACGCTTTCTAGCAGCTCTACGGACACACACGCGTCAGCCTCTTCACTGTCCTACACAGCTAGCACGCTGGCAGTTACCGTCAACTTGGAAGCAGCCGCGCAGAAGGCAGTCGCCCTGCAACCGGCGAACAGCGCACATTCGCGGCTACACGCGAGCTGGCCGCACTCGGAGCTTTCGCGGCTCTTCTCTCGCTCTTTCCCGCAGAGCTCCGGCGATGCACAACTCGAACCGCGAAAGCCGCAATGAGCTTTGTGCAAGCTGCGCAGAAGAAACAAGGCACTAAACCGGCAAATGTCCAGCTACTCTCCAACGTGAAAAGGGTCAGCAAGGAAAGCTCTTGCTAACAGCCCAGAAGCATTGCGACTCTTCTCTGGATGATTTGCCCACCAACACTTCACATCAGCTCAAGCCGGCTGCCCGGAGGAAAAGAGGCTAGGAAAGATCGTAGCAGGCACGGTTGTTGCTGCACGAGAAGTGCCTGCTCCGGAGGCTTCTTGCGAGCAGCGCTAAAAGCACGCGAACATCGCGTTTCTGTGCTTTCCTGAACAGCTTGCGCTGGGACAGTTACAGCCGTGTTTTGCAAGCTGTCCGGGGTTCTGAGGCACTAAAAGTGCGGATGTGTGGCGACTGTGCAAGACGAGAACCGGCTGCTCTGAAAGCCCTTCCTGCTCGTCACGTACGCTTTCTAGCAGCTCTACGGACACACACGCGTCAGCCTCTTCACTGTCCTACACAGCTAGCACGCTGGCAGTTACCGTCAACTTGGAAGCAGCCGCGCAGAAGGCAGTCGCCCTGCAACCGGCGAACAGCGCACATTCGCGGCTACACGCGAGCTGGCCGCACTCGGAGCTTTCGCGGCTCTTCTCTCGCTCTTTCCCGCAGAGCTCCGGCGATGCACAACTCGAACCGCGAAAGCCGCAATGAGCTTTGTGCAAGCTGCGCAGAAGAAACAAGGCACTAAACCGGCAAATGTCCAGCTAATCTCCAACGTGAAAAGGGTCAGCAAGGAAAGCTCTTGCTAACAGCCCAGAAGCATTGCGACTCTTCTCTGGATGATTTGCCCACCAACACTTCACATCAGCTCAAGCCGGCTGCCCGGAGGAAAAGAGGCTAGGAAAGATCGTAGCAGGCACGGTTGTTGCTGCACGAGAAGTGCCTGCTCCGGAGGCTTCTTGCGAGCAGCGCTAAAAGCACGCGAACATCGCGTTTCTGTGCTTTCCTGAACAGCTTGCGCTGCGACAGTTACAGCCGTGTTTTGCAAGCTGTCCGGGGTTCTGAGGCACTAAAAGTGCGGATGTGTGGCGACTGTCCAAGACGAGAACCGGCTGCTCTGAAAGCCCTTCCTGCTCTTCACGTACGCTTTCTAGCAGCTCTACAACACACACACGCGTCAGCCTCTTCACTGTCCTACACAGCTAGCACGCTGGCAGTTACCGTCAACTTGGAAGCAGCCGCGCAGAAGGCACTCGCCCTGCAACCGGCGAACAGCGCACATTCGCGGCTACACGCGAGCTGGCCGCACTCGGAGCTTTCGCGGCTCTTCTCTCGCTCTTTCCCGCAGAGCTCCGGCGATGCACAACTCGAACCGCGAAAGCCGCAATGAGCTTTGTGCAAGCTGCGCAGAAGAAACAAGGCACTAAACCGGCAAATGTCCAGCTAATCTCCAACGTGAAAAGGGTCAGCAAGGAAAGCTCTTGCTAACAGCCCAGAAGCATTGCGACTCTTCTCTGGATGATTTGCCCACCAACACTTCACATCAGCTCAAGCCGGCTGCCCGGAGGAAAAGAGGCTAGGAAAGATCGTAGCAGGCACGGTTGTTGCTGCACGAGAAGTGCCTGCTCCGGAGGCTTCTTGCGAGCAGCGCTAAAAGCACGCGAACATCGCGTTTCTGTGCTTTCCTGAACAGCTTGCGCTGGGACAGTTACAGCCGTGTTTTGCAAGCTGTCCGGGGTTCTGAGGCACTAAAAGTGCGGATGTGTGGCGACTGTGCAAGACGAGAACCGGCTGCTCTGAAAGCCCTTCCTGCTCGTCACGTACGCTTTCTAGCAGCTCTACGGACACACACGCGTCAGCCTCTTCACTGTCCTACACAGCTAGCACGCTGGCAGTTACCGTCAACTTGGAAGCAGCCGCGCAGAAGGCAGTCGCCCTGCAACCGGCGAACAGCGCACATTCGCGGCTACACGCGAGCTGGCCGCACTCGGAGCTTTCGCGGCTCTTCTCTCGCTCTTTCCCGCAGAGCTCCGGCGATGCACAACTCGAACCGCGAAAGCCGCAATGAGCTTTGTGCAAGCTGCGCAGAAGAAACAAGGCACTAAACCGGCAAATGTCCAGCTAATCTCCAACGTGAAAAGGGTCAGCAAGGAAAGCTCTTGCTAACAGCCCAGAAGCATTGCGACTCTTCTCTGGATGATTTGCCCACCAACACTTCACATCAGCTCAAGCCGGCTGCCCGGAGGAAAAGAGGCTAGGAAAGATCGTAGCAGGCACGGTTGTTGCTGCACGAGAAGTGCCTGCTCCGGAGGCTTCTTGCGAGCAGCGCTAAAAGCACGCGAACATCGCGTTTCTGTGCTTTCCTGAACAGCTTGCGCTGGGACAGTTACAGCCGTGTTTTGCAAGCTGTCCGGGGTTCTGAGGCACTAAAAGTGCGGATGTGTGGCGACTGTCCAAGACGAGAACCGGCTGCTCTGAAAGCCCTTCCTGCTCGTCACGTACGCTTTCTAGCAGCTCTACGGACACACACGCGTCAGCCTCTTCACTGTCCTACACAGCTAGCACGCTGGCAGTTACCGTCAACTTGGAAGCAGCCGCGCAGAAGGCAGTCGCCCTGCAACCGGCGAACAGCGCACATTCGCGGCTACACGCGAGCTGGCCGCACTCGGAGCTTTCGCGGCTCTTCTCTCGCTCTTTCCCGCAGAGCTCCGGCGATGCACAACTCGAACCGCGAAAGCCGCAATGAGCTTTGTGCAAGCTGCGCAGAAGAAACAAGGCACTAAACCGGCAAATGTCCAGCTAATCTCCAACGTGAAAAGGGTCAGCAAGGAAAGCTCTTGCTAACAGCCCAGAAGCATTGCGACTCTTCTCTGGATGATTTGCCCACCAACACTTCACATCAGCTCAAGCCGGCTGCCCGGAGGAAAAGAGGCTAGGAAAGATCGTAGCAGGCACGGTTGTTGCTGCACGAGAAGTGCCTGCTCCGGAGGCTTCTTGCGAGCAGCGCTAAAAGCACGCGAACATCGCGTTTCTGTGCTTTCCTGAACAGCTTGCGCTGGGACAGTTACAGCCGTGTTTTGCAAGCTGTCCGGGGTTCTGAGGCACTAAAAGTGCGGATGTGTGGCGACTGTGCAAGACGAGAACCGGCTGCTCTGAAAGCCCTTCCTGCTCGTCACGTACGCTTTCTAGCAGCTCTACGGACACACACGCGTCAGCCTCTTCACTGTCCTACACAGCTAGCACGCTGGCAGTTACCGTCAACTTGGAAGCAGCCGCGCAGAAGGCAGTCGCCCTGCAACCGGCGAACAGCGCACATTCGCGGCTACACGCGAGCTGGCCGCACTCGGAGCTTTCGCGGCTCTTCTCTCGCTCTTTCCCGCAGAGCTCCGGCGATGCACAACTCGAACCGCGAAAGCCGCAATGAGCTTTGTGCAAGCTGCGCAGAAGAAACAAGGCACTAAACCGGCAAATGTCCAGCTAATCTCCAACGTGAAAAGGGTCAGCAAGGAAAGCTCTTGCTAACAGCCCAGAAGCATTGCGACTCTTCTCTGGATGATTTGCCCACCAACACTTCACATCAGCTCAAGCCGGCTGCCCGGAGGAAAAGAGGCTAGGAAAGATCGTAGCAGGCACGGTTGTTGCTGCACGAGAAGTGCCTGCTCCGGAGGCTTCTTGCGAACAGCGCTAAAAGCACGCGAACATCGCGTTTCTGTGCTTTCCTGAACAGCTTGCGCTGGGACAGTTACAGCCGTGTTTTGCAAGCTGTCCGGGGTTCTGAGGCACTAAAAGTGCGGATGTGTGGCGACTGTGCAAGACGAGAACCGGCTGCTCTGAAAGCCCTTCCTGCTCGTCACGTACGCTTTCTAGCAGCTCTACGGACACACACGCGTCAGCCTCTTCACCGTCCTACACAGCTAGCACGCTGGCAGTTACCGTCAACTTGGAAGCAGCCGCGCAGAAGGCAGTCGCCCTGCAACCGGCGAACAGCGCATCATCGCGGCTACACGCGAGCTGGCCGCACTCGGAGCTTTCGCGGCTCTTCTCTCGCTCTTTCCCGCAGAGCTCCGGCGATGCACAACTCGAACCGCGAAAGCCGCAATGAGCTTTGTGCAAGCTGCGCAGAAGAAACAAGGCACTAAACCGGCAAATGTCCAGCTAATCTCCAACGTGAAAAGGGTCAGCAAGGAAAGCTCTTGCTAACAGCCCAGAAGCATTGCGACTCTTCTCTGGATGATTTGCCCACCAACACTTCACATCAGCTCAAGCCGGCTGCCCGGAGGAAAAGAGGCTAGGAAAGATCGTAGCAGACACGGTTGTTGCTGCACGAGAAGTGCCTGCTCCGGAGGCTTCTTGCGAGCAGCGCTAAAAGCACGCGAACATCGCGTTTCTGTGCTTTCCTGAACAGCTTGCGCTGGGACAGTTACAGCCGTGTTTTGCAAGCTGTCCGGGGTTCTGAGGCACTAAAAGTGCGGATGTGTGGCGACTGTGCAAGACGAGAACCGGCTGCTCTGAAAGCCCTTCCTGCTCGTCACGTACGCTTTCTAGCAGCTCTACGGACACACACGCGTCAGCCTCTTCACTGTCCTACACAGCTAGCACGCTGGCAGTTACCGTCAACTTGGAAGCAGCCGCGCAGAAGGCAGTCGCCCTGCAACCGGCGAACAGCGCACATTCGCGGCTACACGCGAGCTGGCCGCACTCGGAGCTTTCGCGGCTCTTCTCTCGCTCTTTCCCGCAGAGCTCCGGCGATGCACAACTCGAACCGCGAAAGCCGCAATGAGCTTTGTGCAAGCTGCGCAGAAGAAACAAGGCACTAAACCGGCAAATGTCCAGCTAATCTCCAACGTGAAAAGGGTCAGCAAGGAAAGCTCTTGCTAACAGCCCAGAAGCATTGCGACTCTTCTCTGGATGATTTGCCCACCAACACTTCACATCAGCTCAAGCCGGCTGCCCGGAGGAAAAGAGGCTAGGAAAGATCGTAGCAGGCACGGTTGTTGCTGCACGAGAAGTGCCTGCTCCGGAGGCTTCTTGCGAGCAGCGCTAAAAGCACGCGAACATCGCGTTTCTGTGCTTTCCTGAACAGCTTGCGCTGGGACAGTTACAGCCGTGTTTTGCAAGCTGTCCGGGGTTCTGAGGCACTAAAAGTGCGGATGTGTGGCGACTGTGCAAGACGAGAACCGGCTGCTCTGAAAGCCCTTCCTGCTCGTCACGTACGCTTTCTAGCAGCTCTACGGACACACACGCGTCAGCCTCTTCACTGTCCTACACAGCTAGCACGCTGGCAGTTACCGTCAACTTGGAAGCAGCCGCGCAGAAGGCAGTCGCCCTGCAACCGGCGAACAGCGCACATTCGCGGCTACACGCGAGCTGGCCGCACTCGGAGCTTTCGCGGCTCTTCTCTCGCTCTTTCCCGCAGAGCTCCGGCGATGCACAACTCGAACCGCGAAAGCCGCAATGAGCTTTGTGCAAGCTGCGCAGAAGAAACAAGGCACTAAACCGGCAAATGTCCAGCTAATCTCCAACGTGAAAAGGGTCAGCAAGGAAAGCTCTTGCTAACAGCCCAGAAGCATTGCGACTCTTCTCTGGATGATTTGCCCACCAACACTTCACATCAGCTCAAGCCGGCTGCCCGGAGGAAAAGAGGCTAGGAAAGATCGTAGCAGGCACGGTTGTTGCTGCACGAGAAGTGCCTGCTCCGGAGGCTTCTTGCGAGCAGCGCTAAAAGCACGCGAACATCGCGTTTCTGTGCTTTCCTGAACAGCTTGCGCTGGGACAGTTACAGCCGTGTTTTGCAAGCTGTCCGGGGTTCTGAGGCACTAAAAGTGCGGATGTGTGGCGACTGTGCAAGACGAGAACCGGCTGCTCTGAAAGCCCTTCCTGCTCGTCACGTACGCTTTCTAGCAGCTCTACGGACACACACGCGTCAGCCTCTTCACTGTCCTACACAGCTAGCACGCTGGCAGTTACCGTCAACTTGGAAGCAGCCGCGCAGAAGGCAGTCGCCCTGCAACCGGCGAACAGCGCACATTCGCGGCTACACGCGAGCTGGCCGCACTCGGAGCTTTCGCGGCTCTTCTCTCGCTCTTTCCCGCAGAGCTCCGGCGATGCACAACTCGAACCGCGAAAGCCGCAATGAGCTTTGTGCAAGCTGCGCAGAAGAAACAAGGCACTAAACCGGCAAATGTCCAGCTAATCTCCAACGTGAAAAGGGTCAGCAAGGAAAGCTCTTGCTAACAGCCCAGAAGCATTGCGACTCTTCTCTGGATGATTTGCCCACCAACACTTCACATCAGCTCAAGCCGGCTGCCCGGAGGAAAAGAGGCTAGGAAAGATCGTAGCAGGCACGGTTGTTGCTGCACGAGAAGTGCCTGCTCCGGAGGCTTCTTGCGAACAGCGCTAAAAGCACGCGAACATCGCGTTTCTGTGCTTTCCTGAACAGCTTGCGCTGGGACAGTTACAGCCGTGTTTTGCAAGCTGTCCGGGGTTCTGAGGCACTAAAAGTGCGGATGTGTGGCGACTGTGCAAGACGAGAACCGGCTGCTCTGAAAGCCCTTCCTGCTCGTCACGTACGCTTTCTAGCAGCTCTACGGACACACACGCGTCAGCCTCTTCACCGTCCTACACAGCTAGCACGCTGGCAGTTACCGTCAACTTGGAAGCAGCCGCGCAGAAGGCAGTCGCCCTGCAACCGGCGAACAGCGCACATTCGCGGCTACACGCGAGCTGGCCGCACTCGGAGCTTTCGCGGCTCTTCTCTCGCTCTTTCCCGCAGAGCTCCGGCGATGCACAACTCGAACCGCGAAAGCCGCAATGAGCTTTGTGCAAGCTGCGCAGAAGAAACAAGGCACTAAACCGGCAAATGTCCAGCTAATCTCCAACGTGAAAAGGGTCAGCAAGGAAAGCTCTTGCTAACAGCCCAGAAGCATTGCGACTCTTCTCTGGATGATTTGCCCACCAACACTTCACATCAGCTCAAGCCGGCTGCCCGGAGGAAAAGAGGCTAGGAAAGATCGTAGCAGACACGGTTGTTGCTGCACGAGAAGTGCCTGCTCCGGAGGCTTCTTGCGAGCAGCGCTAAAAGCACGCGAACATCGCGTTTCTGTGCTTTCCTGAACAGCTTGCGCTGGGACAGTTACAGCCGTGTTTTGCAAGCTGTCCGGGGTTCTGAGGCACTAAAAGTGCGGATGTGTGGCGACTGTGCAAGACGAGAACCGGCTGCTCTGAAAGCCCTTCCTGCTCGTCACGTACGCTTTCTAGCAGCTCTACGGACACACACGCGTCAGCCTCTTCACCGTCCTACACAGCTAGCACGCTGGCAGTTACCGTCAACTTGGAAGCAGCCGCGCAGAAGGCAGTCGCCCTGCAACCGGCGAACAGCGCACATTCGCGGCTACACGCGAGCTGGCCGCACTCGGAGCTTTCGCGGCTCTTCTCTCGCTCTTTCCCGCAGAGCTCCGGCGATGCACAACTCGAACCGCGAAAGCCGCAATGAGCTTTGTGCAAGCTGCGCAGAAGAAACAAGGCACTAAACCGGCAAATGTCCAGCTAATCTCCAACGTGAAAAGGGTCAGCAAGGAAAGCTCTTGCTAACAGCCCAGAAGCATTGCGACTCTTCTCTGGATGATTTGCCCACCAACACTTCACATCAGCTCAAGCCGGCTGCCCGGAGGAAAAGAGGCTAGGAAAGATCGTAGCAGGCACGGTTGTTGCTGCACGAGAAGTGCCTGCTCCGGAGGCTTCTTGCGAGCAGCGCTAAAAGCACGCGAACATCGCGTTTCTGTGCTTTCCTGAACAGCTTGCGCTGGGACAGTTACAGCCGTGTTTTGCAAGCTGTCCGGGGTTCTGAGGCACTAAAAGTGCGGATGTGTGGCGACTGTGCAAGACGAGAACCGGCTGCTCTGAAAGCCCTTCCTGCTCGTCACGTACGCTTTCTAGCAGCTCTACGGACACACACGCGTCAGCCTCTTCACTGTCCTACACAGCTAGCACGCTGGCAGTTACCGTCAACTTGGAAGCAGCCGCGCAGAAGGCACTCGCCCTGCAACCGGCGAACAGCGCACATTCGCGGCTACACGCGAGCTGGCCGCACTCGGAGCTTTCGCGGCTCTTCTCTCGCTCTTTCCCGCAGAGCTCCGGCGATGCACAACTCGAACCGCGAAAGCCGCAATGAGCTTTGTGCAAGCTGCGCAGAAGAAACAAGGCACTAAACCGGCAAATGTCCAGCTAATCTCCAACGTGAAAAGGGTCAGCAAGGAAAGCTCTTGCTAACAGCCCAGAAGCATTGCGACTCTTCTCTGGATGATTTGCCCACCAACACTTCACATCAGCTCAAGCCGGCTGCCCGGAGGAAAAGAGGCTAGGAAAGATCGTAGCAGGCACGGTTGTTGCTGCACGAGAAGTGCCTGCTCCGGAGGCTTCTTGCGAGCAGCGCTAAAAGCACGCGAACATCGCGTTTCTGTGCTTTCCTGAACAGCTTGCGCTGGGACAGTTACAGCCGTGTTTTGCAAGCTGTCCGGGGTTCTGAGGCACTAAAAGTGCGGATGTGTGGCGACTGTGCAAGACGAGAACCGGCTGCTCTGAAAGCCCTTCCTGCTCGTCACGTACGCTTTCTAGCAGCTCTACGGACACACACGCGTCAGCCTCTTCACTGTCCTACACAGCTAGCACGCTGGCAGTTACCGTCAACTTGGAAGCAGCCGCGCAGAAGGCAGTCGCCCTGCAACCGGCGAACAGCGCACATTCGCGGCTACACGCGAGCTGGCCGCACTCGGAGCTTTCGCGGCTCTTCTCTCGCTCTTTCCCGCAGAGCTCCGGCGATGCACAACTCGAACCGCGAAAGCCGCAATGAGCTTTGTGCAAGCTGCGCAGAAGAAACAAGGCACTAAACCGGCAAATGTCCAGCTACTCTCCAACGTGAAAAGGGTCAGCAAGGAAAGCTCTTGCTAACAGCCCAGAAGCATTGCGACTCTTCTCTGGATGATTTGCCCACCAACACTTCACATCAGCTCAAGCCGGCTGCCCGGAGGAAAAGAGGCTAGGAAAGATCGTAGCAGGCACGGTTGTTGCTGCACGAGAAGTGCCTGCTCCGGAGGCTTCTTGCGAGCAGCGCTAAAAGCACGCGAACATCGCGTTTCTGTGCTTTCCTGAACAGCTTGCGCTGGGACAGTTACAGCCGTGTTTTGCAAGCTGTCCGGGGTTCTGAGGCACTAAAAGTGCGGATGTGTGGCGACTGTGCAAGACGAGAACCGGCTGCTCTGAAAGCCCTTCCTGCTCGTCACGTACGCTTTCTAGCAGCTCTACGGACACACACGCGTCAGCCTCTTCACTGTCCTACACAGCTAGCACGCTGGCAGTTACCGTCAACTTGGAAGCAGCCGCGCAGAAGGCAGTCGCCCTGCAACCGGCGAACAGCGCACATTCGCGGCTACACGCGAGCTGGCCGCACTCGGAGCTTTCGCGGCTCTTCTCTCGCTCTTTCCCGCAGAGCTCCGGCGATGCACAACTCGAACCGCGAAAGCCGCAATGAGCTTTGTGCAAGCTGCGCAGAAGAAACAAGGCACTAAACCGGCAAATGTCCAGCTAATCTCCAACGTGAAAAGGGTCAGCAAGGAAAGCTCTTGCTAACAGCCCAGAAGCATTGCGACTCTTCTCTGGATGATTTGCCCACCAACACTTCACATCAGCTCAAGCCGGCTGCCCGGAGGAAAAGAGGCTAGGAAAGATCGTAGCAGGCACGGTTGTTGCTGCACGAGAAGTGCCTGCTCCGGAGGCTTCTTGCGAGCAGCGCTAAAAGCACGCGAACATCGCGTTTCTGTGCTTTCCTGAACAGCTTGCGCTGCGACAGTTACAGCCGTGTTTTGCAAGCTGTCCGGGGTTCTGAGGCACTAAAAGTGCGGATGTGTGGCGACTGTCCAAGACGAGAACCGGCTGCTCTGAAAGCCCTTCCTGCTCTTCACGTACGCTTTCTAGCAGCTCTACAACACACACACGCGTCAGCCTCTTCACTGTCCTACACAGCTAGCACGCTGGCAGTTACCGTCAACTTGGAAGCAGCCGCGCAGAAGGCACTCGCCCTGCAACCGGCGAACAGCGCACATTCGCGGCTACACGCGAGCTGGCCGCACTCGGAGCTTTCGCGGCTCTTCTCTCGCTCTTTCCCGCAGAGCTCCGGCGATGCACAACTCGAACCGCGAAAGCCGCAATGAGCTTTGTGCAAGCTGCGCAGAAGAAACAAGGCACTAAACCGGCAAATGTCCAGCTAATCTCCAACGTGAAAAGGGTCAGCAAGGAAAGCTCTTGCTAACAGCCCAGAAGCATTGCGACTCTTCTCTGGATGATTTGCCCACCAACACTTCACATCAGCTCAAGCCGGCTGCCCGGAGGAAAAGAGGCTAGGAAAGATCGTAGCAGGCACGGTTGTTGCTGCACGAGAAGTGCCTGCTCCGGAGGCTTCTTGCGAGCAGCGCTAAAAGCACGCGAACATCGCGTTTCTGTGCTTTCCTGAACAGCTTGCGCTGGGACAGTTACAGCCGTGTTTTGCAAGCTGTCCGGGGTTCTGAGGCACTAAAAGTGCGGATGTGTGGCGACTGTGCAAGACGAGAACCGGCTGCTCTGAAAGCCCTTCCTGCTCGTCACGTACGCTTTCTAGCAGCTCTACGGACACACACGCGTCAGCCTCTTCACTGTCCTACACAGCTAGCACGCTGGCAGTTACCGTCAACTTGGAAGCAGCCGCGCAGAAGGCAGTCGCCCTGCAACCGGCGAACAGCGCACATTCGCGGCTACACGCGAGCTGGCCGCACTCGGAGCTTTCGCGGCTCTTCTCTCGCTCTTTCCCGCAGAGCTCCGGCGATGCACAACTCGAACCGCGAAAGCCGCAATGAGCTTTGTGCAAGCTGCGCAGAAGAAACAAGGCACTAAACCGGCAAATGTCCAGCTAATCTCCAACGTGAAAAGGGTCAGCAAGGAAAGCTCTTGCTAACAGCCCAGAAGCATTGCGACTCTTCTCTGGATGATTTGCCCACCAACACTTCACATCAGCTCAAGCCGGCTGCCCGGAGGAAAAGAGGCTAGGAAAGATCGTAGCAGGCACGGTTGTTGCTGCACGAGAAGTGCCTGCTCCGGAGGCTTCTTGCGAGCAGCGCTAAAAGCACGCGAACATCGCGTTTCTGTGCTTTCCTGAACAGCTTGCGCTGGGACAGTTACAGCCGTGTTTTGCAAGCTGTCCGGGGTTCTGAGGCACTAAAAGTGCGGATGTGTGGCGACTGTCCAAGACGAGAACCGGCTGCTCTGAAAGCCCTTCCTGCTCGTCACGTACGCTTTCTAGCAGCTCTACGGACACACACGCGTCAGCCTCTTCACTGTCCTACACAGCTAGCACGCTGGCAGTTACCGTCAACTTGGAAGCAGCCGCGCAGAAGGCAGTCGCCCTGCAACCGGCGAACAGCGCACATTCGCGGCTACACGCGAGCTGGCCGCACTCGGAGCTTTCGCGGCTCTTCTCTCGCTCTTTCCCGCAGAGCTCCGGCGATGCACAACTCGAACCGCGAAAGCCGCAATGAGCTTTGTGCAAGCTGCGCAGAAGAAACAAGGCACTAAACCGGCAAATGTCCAGCTAATCTCCAACGTGAAAAGGGTCAGCAAGGAAAGCTCTTGCTAACAGCCCAGAAGCATTGCGACTCTTCTCTGGATGATTTGCCCACCAACACTTCACATCAGCTCAAGCCGGCTGCCCGGAGGAAAAGAGGCTAGGAAAGATCGTAGCAGGCACGGTTGTTGCTGCACGAGAAGTGCCTGCTCCGGAGGCTTCTTGCGAGCAGCGCTAAAAGCACGCGAACATCGCGTTTCTGTGCTTTCCTGAACAGCTTGCGCTGGGACAGTTACAGCCGTGTTTTGCAAGCTGTCCGGGGTTCTGAGGCACTAAAAGTGCGGATGTGTGGCGACTGTCCAAGACGAGAACCGGCTGCTCTGAAAGCCCTTCCTGCTCGTCACGTACGCTTTCTAGCAGCTCTACGGACACACACGCGTCAGCCTCTTCACTGTCCTACACAGCTAGCACGCTGGCAGTTACCGTCAACTTGGAAGCAGCCGCGCAGAAGGCAGTCGCCCTGCAACCGGCGAACAGCGCACATTCGCGGCTACACGCGAGCTGGCCGCACTCGGAGCTTTCGCGGCTCTTCTCTCGCTCTTTCCCGCAGAGCTCCGGCGATGCACAACTCGAACCGCGAAAGCCGCAATGAGCTTTGTGCAAGCTGCGCAGAAGAAACAAGGCACTAAACCGGCAAATGTCCAGCTAATCTCCAACGTGAAAAGGGTCAGCAAGGAAAGCTCTTGCTAACAGCCCAGAAGCATTGCGACTCTTCTCTGGATGATTTGCCCACCAACACTTCACATCAGCTCAAGCCGGCTGCCCGGAGGAAAAGAGGCTAGGAAAGATCGTAGCAGGCACGGTTGTTGCTGCACGAGAAGTGCCTGCTCCGGAGGCTTCTTGCGAACAGCGCTAAAAGCACGCGAACATCGCGTTTCTGTGCTTTCCTGAACAGCTTGCGCTGGGACAGTTACAGCCGTGTTTTGCAAGCTGTCCGGGGTTCTGAGGCACTAAAAGTGCGGATGTGTGGCGACTGTGCAAGACGAGAACCGGCTGCTCTGAAAGCCCTTCCTGCTCGTCACGTACGCTTTCTAGCAGCTCTACGGACACACACGCGTCAGCCTCTTCACCGTCCTACACAGCTAGCACGCTGGCAGTTACCGTCAACTTGGAAGCAGCCGCGCAGAAGGCAGTCGCCCTGCAACCGGCGAACAGCGCACATTCGCGGCTACACGCGAGCTGGCCGCACTCGGAGCTTTCGCGGCTCTTCTCTCGCTCTTTCCCGCAGAGCTCCGGCGATGCACAACTCGAACCGCGAAAGCCGCAATGAGCTTTGTGCAAGCTGCGCAGAAGAAACAAGGCACTAAACCGGCAAATGTCCAGCTAATCTCCAACGTGAAAAGGGTCAGCAAGGAAAGCTCTTGCTAACAGCCCAGAAGCATTGCGACTCTTCTCTGGATGATTTGCCCACCAACACTTCACATCAGCTCAAGCCGGCTGCCCGGAGGAAAAGAGGCTAGGAAAGATCGTAGCAGACACGGTTGTTGCTGCACGAGAAGTGCCTGCTCCGGAGGCTTCTTGCGAGCAGCGCTAAAAGCACGCGAACATCGCGTTTCTGTGCTTTCCTGAACAGCTTGCGCTGGGACAGTTACAGCCGTGTTTTGCAAGCTGTCCGGGGTTCTGAGGCACTAAAAGTGCGGATGTGTGGCGACTGTGCAAGACGAGAACCGGCTGCTCTGAAAGCCCTTCCTGCTCGTCACGTACGCTTTCTAGCAGCTCTACGGACACACACGCGTCAGCCTCTTCACTGTCCTACACAGCTAGCACGCTGGCAGTTACCGTCAACTTGGAAGCAGCCGCGCAGAAGGCAGTCGCCCTGCAACCGGCGAACAGCGCACATTCGCGGCTACACGCGAGCTGGCCGCACTCGGAGCTTTCGCGGCTCTTCTCTCGCTCTTTCCCGCAGAGCTCCGGCGATGCACAACTCGAACCGCGAAAGCCGCAATGAGCTTTGTGCAAGCTGCGCAGAAGAAACAAGGCACTAAACCGGCAAATGTCCAGCTAATCTCCAACGTGAAAAGGGTCAGCAAGGAAAGCTCTTGCTAACAGCCCAGAAGCATTGCGACTCTTCTCTGGATGATTTGCCCACCAACACTTCACATCAGCTCAAGCCGGCTGCCCGGAGGAAAAGAGGCTAGGAAAGATCGTAGCAGGCACGGTTGTTGCTGCACGAGAAGTGCCTGCTCCGGAGGCTTCTTGCGAGCAGCGCTAAAAGCACGCGAACATCGCGTTTCTGTGCTTTCCTGAACAGCTTGCGCTGGGACAGTTACAGCCGTGTTTTGCAAGCTGTCCGGGGTTCTGAGGCACTAAAAGTGCGGATGTGTGGCGACTGTCCAAGACGAGAACCGGCTGCTCTGAAAGCCCTTCCTGCTCTTCACGTACGCTTTCTAGCAGCTCTACAACACACACACGCGTCAGCCTCTTCACTGTCCTACACAGCTAGCACGCTGGCAGTTACCGTCAACTTGGAAGCAGCCGCGCAGAAGGCAGTCGCCCTGCAACCGGCGAACAGCGCACATTCGCGGCTACACGCGAGCTGGCCGCACTCGGAGCTTTCGCGGCTCTTCTCTCGCTCTTTCCCGCAGAGCTCCGGCGATGCACAACTCGAACCGCGAAAGCCGCAATGAGCTTTGTGCAAGCTGCGCAGAAGAAACAAGGCACTAAACCGGCAAATGTCCAGCTAATCTCCAACGTGAAAAGGGTCAGCAAGGAAAGCTCTTGCTAACAGCCCAGAAGCATTGCGACTCTTCTCTGGATGATTTGCCCACCAACACTTCACATCAGCTCAAGCCGGCTGCCCGGAGGAAAAGAGGCTAGGAAAGATCGTAGCAGGCACGGTTGTTGCTGCACGAGAAGTGCCTGCTCCGGAGGCTTCTTGCGAGCAGCGCTAAAAGCACGCGAACATCGCGTTTCTGTGCTTTCCTGAACAGCTTGCGCTGGGACAGTTACAGCCGTGTTTTGCAAGCTGTCCGGGGTTCTGAGGCACTAAAAGTGCGGATGTGTGGCGACTGTGCAAGACGAGAACCGGCTGCTCTGAAAGCCCTTCCTGCTCGTCACGTACGCTTTCTAGCAGCTCTACGGACACACACGCGTCAGCCTCTTCACTGTCCTACACAGCTA